>NW_012109086.1:481071-483490 GCF_000951045.1 Mandrillus leucophaeus
AGAAAAACTTGAGAAAAGAGAAATGATTTGAAGGCAGAATTTATCATCAAAAGGAAAGCTGAACGTCAATATTTGAAAAATTATCAGCCTAGCCATATACAAGATAAAAATGTATGTGTAGGAGAGAGAACCACGGGTATGGCCACATGACTGATAAGGAGATTAGTATGTGTAGAAGGAAGCCAGGTGCTAGTTATCAAGACAAAGAGAAAATGACCCCAAAGGCATTTGGGGCTGCCTTGGTCTTTAGAGGCTCAGAGGGTTAGGGCCTTGGGGCAGAACAGTTTCAGGGGAAGGGCCCAGGTGCCTGTGGGGTCTCAGAGATCACTGCCCAGGGCCATCTCGGGTCTCTGCTTCCCACATTCCGGCAGAGCATTCCTCAGTCACCCTAGCTGTGGCTCAAGCAGGACCAGGTGCAGGCTGGGCATAAGTTACAAACCTTGGTGGCATCCTTGTGGTGCTAACTCTGTAGGTATGCATAACTGTATGAGCTGTGGGAGCATGGCTGCCTCCACCTAGATGGAAAGGATTTCTTTGACCTCAGGGCCCAAGCAGAGATTTGTCACCGGGTGGAGCCACTGCAGAGAGCCCCCCCGTAGGCCAATACTTAGGGAAGCCTTGGAGGTGGTATCACCTGGAGCCTTGGGGGCCCAACACCCACCCCAGTGTGTCCAGAAGGTGAGATGTGGAGTCAGATAACATTATTCTCAAGCCTAACATCCAATGTTGAGTTTTGGACTCACTGGAGACCTGTTGTTACTCTTTCTTCCTTCCTGTTTCTCCCTTTTGAACTAGAAACATCTGTCCTGTGCCTGTCACACCATTGTATTTGAATCAAAGTATGCAAGTCATTTGAATTCGCAGGCTCACAGCTAGAGAGAAATTTGCCTCAGGATGAAATTTATCTCAAAGTGAATGAGTCTCTCTCATACCTGATTTAGATAAGATTTGGACTTAGATTTTAAAGTCCCTGTTTGAATGATTTAAGTCTTTTGGGGGCAATTGTGATGGAATGAATGTATTTTGTATGTGAGAAGTATGTGAATTTTGGGGGGCCAGGATTGGAATGCTATGGTTTGAAAGGGTCCCCTCCAAAATTCAGGTGTTGCCAATGTGATAGTATTAGATGTGGGGCCTTTAAGAGATGATTAAGACATAAAGGTTCCTCCCTTGTGGATGGGATTAAGCACCCTTATAAAGGGCTGGATGGAGGGAGTTGGTTCCCTTTTTTGCCCTTTCTGCCATGTGAGGCTACAGACTTCAACAGATACCACAGGCCAGTGCCTTGATCTTGGACCTCCAAATCTTTAGAACTGCAAGAAATAAATTTGTTCCTTATAAATTCCTTATAAATTACCCGGTCTGTGGTTTTGTTATAGCAGCACAAGCAGACTAAGACAGTGATCTAGAAAAAACCACCCTGGAATGTAAAGCATCTCTGGTCTACACAGCATATTCCAACCTTGGACACAGACCCATCTCTCTAGCACCAGCTACATTGTCAGGGCTGTTTCACATCTTACACATTGACAGATGAGGGTCCCACCCATCATCCAGAACTTTCACAAGCTTTAAAAAAAAATGTTTGCAGTTTTCAAAAACTCAAATTGTATTAAAGGCTTATAGTGAAAGGCAACAGCCTCATATTCTATTCCTCCTCACCCCCAGCAAAGCCACTTTCAACCCTTTCAGCTGCTTCCTCCAGTATTTACCTCTACCATTGTAGTTGTTGGGTTGGTGCAAACATAATGGCAAAAACCACAATTACTTTTGCACCAACCTAATACTTTGTGCATGCGGCCATTTGTTAATTCATCATTGTCAGGCATTACCTGTCAACTTCCTGGAGCTCTCTCACAGCCTCTCCCTCCTCCCCACCCTACTATTTTCATAGCAGTTGCATTATACTCACTTATTGAAATCATCAGTTTCATTATCATGGCTCTGTAAATCCAAAGTCCTTACCAGGGCCAATAAGGCCGTATATGATCCTGGGCCATCTCTTTGATTTCTCCCAGCACTCATCCCTTGCCACAGTAGATCCCTTCCATTCCCTTAAACGGCTCAGAACACTCCATTCCTGCTTCAGGACATTGCACTGTCTGTGGCTTCTAGAACAGTGTTCCCAGAGGGAGCCAACAATTGTCTCCTTCACTTTACTCAGGTCTCTGTTCAAATGCCACTTTATTCCGTGACTACTGCATGTAAAATACAGGCCTGCCCCACTTTTCAATCTATGTCGACTTGTAACTTTTCTGTAAAGTATGAATCACCATGTGATATTGCAGACTGATTTTCTTTTAAGCATCTGTCTTCATCCACTAAAATGTGGGCCTCTGGAAAGCAGAGATTTGATCTATTTGCTTATTGTGGTTAGTCCACAGCTTACTGCAGGGCCAGATACAGAGTGAGCACTCAG
>NW_012109086.1:484080-487637 GCF_000951045.1 Mandrillus leucophaeus
GCTTGTTTTCTGCCCACCCTGCCTTTTGCTGCAGCTTCCAAAAAAGCCTTTTCCTTGTTTTGGATCCCGTGTTTCTTGGATGCCATTTATTTTTCTTTCTTGGCTTACTTCCATTAATACAAGTCTAGCATTCCCAAAACTATGCATAGAAGGGAGATTCCTTGAGAATCTGCATGGTCGACAATCTCTGCCTTTTTATTGGAATGGTTTATTTAGTCCGTTCATGTCAATGTAATTATTGGTGTGGTTATATTTACAGTTGTCATTTTGCTATTTGTTTTCTGTCACTCATTCATTTTTTGTTCCTCTGTGCCCCATTTCCTGCTGTCATTTATGTCTAACAAGTAATTTTAGTATACCATTTTAATTACTTTTTCTCATATTTTAAGCTATATAGATATTTTTCCTACTGCATGCTCTAGTCTAGGGATTATAGTATGCATATTTAAGTTACTGTGGTCTACTTTAATAGTATTTTAATTCTGATAAAATATAGTGACTTTGTTCCAATATATAATAGCTCTGATTCCTACCCCTTCCTTCATGCATATATTATATATACATACACTAAATGAGCCATTAATATGAGTATATATGGACTAAATAAGCCACTCCAACAAAAAGGCAGAGATGTGTGTGTGTGTGTGTGTGTGTGTGTATACATATATATGTACATATCATATTTATGTTTGGGCTTATTATAAAGTTTTTAAGTTTAAGATTTAAGAATATATAAAGTCTAGGTTATAAACTAACTGTGGCAATTATTTCTTGAAGCAATTTTACATTTTTCAAAGAATGAATATATATATTCTTTGACATTTAATCACATATTTACCATTTCCAGTGTTCATTTATTTCTGTCATTTTAATAACTCTAAAATCTCATTTTCTTTCAATATGAAGAATGGCCTTTAATATTTTTTCAGCTTTATTGAGGTATAATTGACAAATAAAAATTGTATATACTCAGGGTACATAGCATGACGATTTGATATATGTATACATTGTGAAATGACTGCTATGATCAAGCTAATTAACATAGTTGTCACCTTACCTGGTTACCTTTTCCTTTCCTTTGTAATGAGAATCCTTAAGATCTACTCTCAGCAAATTTCAAGTATACAGTTTATTATCATTACTATTATTTTTAGGGACAGGGTCTCGCCCTGTCACCCAGGGTGGAGTGCAATGGCATAATCATAATTCACTGCAGCTCTGAACTTCTTGGGCTCAAGTGATCCTCCGCCTCAGCCTCCTGAGTAGTTAAGACAACAGGTGTGGGCCACCACACCTGGCCAATTAAAAAAAAGTTTTTGTAGAGACAACGTCTCACTATGTTGTCCAGGCTGGTCTTGAATTTTTGGGCTCAGGCTATTCTCTCGCCTCAACCTCCCAAAGTGCTGCGATTACAGACCTAAGACATTGTGCCTGGCCAGTATATTATTATTAATGATAGTCACCCTCCTGTCCATTAGGTCTCCAAAATTTACTCATAACTGCAAGTTTGTACCCTTTGACCAACATCTCCCCATTTCCCCCGCTGCTCCAGCCCCTGGTAACAGGCATTCTACTCTGTTTATGTCCAGTTTGTTATTTTAGATTCCACATATCAGTGAGATCACACAGCATTTGTCTTTCTGTGTCTGGCTTATTTTACTTAGTTTAAGGTCTTCAAGGTTTATCCATGTTGTTGCAAACAGCAGGATTTCCTTCTTTTTTAAGGCTAAATAATATCTCATTGTATATATACACTACATTTTTTTTTGTCCATTCAACAATCAATGAACACTTAGATTGTTTCCGTATCTTGGCTGTTGTGAACAAAGCTGCAGTGACCATGGGAGGGCAGATATCTTTTCAAGACAGGGAGTTTATTTCCTTTGGATGTATACACAGACGTGAAATTGCTGGATCATAGGGTAGTTCTATTTTTAATTTTTTGAGAAACCTCCACACTGTTTTCTATAATAGATGTACCAATTCACATTCCCACCAACAGTATGTGAAGGTTCCCTTTTTCCACATCCACACCAATCTTGTTTTGTTTTTTGTTTTGACTTTTTGGCAATAGCCATCCCGACAGGTGTAAGGTAATATCTTATTGTGACTTTGATTTGCATTTCCCTGATGATTAGTGATGTTGAGCACCTTTTCATAAACCAGTTGGTCATTGTATGTCTTCTTTAGAGCAATGTCTATTCAGGTCCTTTGCCCACTTTTTTTTTTTTTTTCTCAAAGCGGAAATTTATCGTCCACGTTCTTTGACTACAATGCTATAACAACAGAAATATTTTCTTTTACAAAAATCTCAATCAGCTTAAAAATTTTTAAAGTCACTAAATAACTTTGGGTCAAAGAAGAAATCAAAACTGCAAATAAATAAAAGCAAATATTGGCAATGTATACAGTAGAACATATGAAATAGATTACAGTAAAAAATTCTTAAAACACAAAGAATCCAGGACGTGGAAAGCTGGGATGAGTATTACACCCTAACAGCAACGATAGCAGATAAACTACAAAATCGTAACTTTTCCTAAACTCATTAGAGAACTGAGATCATAGGGCAATCAACAAGTCTAAAATGGGCTGGGCACCATGGCTCATGCCTGTAATGCCAGCACTTTGGAAGGCCAAGGCAGGTGGATCACCTGAGGTCAGGAGTTCAAGACCAGCCTGGCCAACATGGCAAAACCCCGTCTACTAAAAATACAAAAAATTAGCCAGGTGTGGGTGGTGCATGCCTGTAGTCCCAGTCACTCAGGAGGCTGAGACAGAAGAATCACTTGAACCTGAGAGGTGGAGGTTACAGTGAGCTGAGATTGCGCCACTGCACTCAGTCTGTTGCCTACTTTTTAATAGGGTTATTTGTTTTTACTATTGAGTAGTAAGAGTTTCTTGTATAGTTTGGACATGAGCTCCTTATCACATATAGGGTTTGCAAATATTTTCTCCCATTCTATGGGTATCTTTACTCTTACATTTAAATCTTTCATCCACTTTTCATTGATTTTTGCATATGATGGAAGATAAAGATCTAATTTCTTTTTTATTTTTTTGCATGTGGATATCCAGTTTTTCCAGCATTTATTGAAGATACTATTCTTTCCTCATTCTTGTTCTTGACACCTCTGTAGAAGATTAGTTAACCTTATATGAGTGGGTTTATTTCTGTGCTTTCAATTCTGTTCCATTGCTCTAAGTGTGTTTTTATGCCAGTACTGTACTGTTTTGATTGCTATAGCTTTATAATATAATTTGAACATAGGAAGTGTGATGTTTCTGGCTTTGTCCTTCCTGTGTGGTTCTCTTTGTGTTTTTTAAAAGTCAGTGTTGGTTGAGCTTTTTTTTTTAAATCTGCAATTCAATATTTTTCATCAAACCTGGGAAGCTTTCAGCCATTACTTCCTTATATTTTTCTCTCTCCCTTTTTGGGGTTCCCATTACATGTATGTGGGAACATTTAACATCATCATATGTGTGTCTGAAGGTCTGTTCGTTTGTCTTCATTTTTTTCTCTCTGTTTTTCAAATTGGATCATTTCTATTGGTCTA
>NW_012109086.1:488452-490953 GCF_000951045.1 Mandrillus leucophaeus
CACAATCTCCTACTTGCCTGAAGATCTACAGTGTTTCAAGAATAAATGCTGCTCAATTTTTTGCCTGCATTTTGTCAATTTCCAGTTCTCTCTTGGTTTTGATAAACAATTTTGACTAGTTCTATATATTTTCTGTTTTGTTTTTTTTTTAACAGAATGGAATTGCCTGTCTCTGTGCTGCCATAACTGGCAGGCCTTCTCCTCGTTATTACTATTTTTTGAGATGGAGTTTCGCTCTTGTTGCCCAGGTTGGAGTGCAATGGTGCAATCTCGGCTCACTGCAACCTCTGCCTCCCAGATTCAAGCGATTCTCCTGCCTCAGCCTCCCAAGTAGCTGGGATTACAGGCATGTGCCACCACGCCCAGCTAATTTTTTTGTGTTTTTAGTAGAGACGGGGTTTCACCATATTGGTCAGGTTGATCGCAAACTCCTGACCTCAAATGATCCACCTGCCTCGGCCTCCCAAAGTGCTAGGATTACAGGCATGAGCCACTGTGCCTGGCCCGCTTCCTTTTTAAACCCTCCTTTGAACATAAAAAATTTACATTTTTGTTTAATGTTTAACACAGGTCCCTTTCAATATCAAGTTTGTTATACTTCATTTTCCTAGGCAAAGGTGCAGAAAAACCAGCTTTGCAAATGTATGTCAAAACCGCCCACTGACTAACCGGCTTCCCTCCTTCCTGCCCTTCCTCATTTTTCTCAAAAGCAGTAACTGAAATAAGGCAGAGTCCTTGTCTGCCTCTATGTACTTGATACCGGCTTGTCAAGACCCACCCTTCCCTTTTACCTCATCTAAACTTCACACCAGTGGACAGCAGGGCCTGCAGCATGTCTGTAGAAATGTCTTTAAACTTATGTATGACTCATAGAAGACTGAGTACTTTGATTTGATGGGGACGGGCTATATTTCTTCCATTAACAAATTAATGGATTCGTTCATTAGATTAGCTACATTGTGGAACACGTGGAGGAGATGGAGGATGAGTCAGTTTTAGTTACAGGAGGAATAAGGTAAACTAACTTCAAGTAGAACAATAAAAATTTTGACTTCTATATAATTTTGGATAACCCATTATCTAAATATAGGCTAAGCCCCTGCTGTGGTTTAGCATTAAAAAAATTTAAATAAAATAAATATTAAATAAAAAAATTTAAGGAATGTGTTTTCTAATATACACAACTGGTGTGGGCAATATACAACAAAACCTTTCAATCTAAGGACTAACTTACAAATAGGAAAACAAATATCAGATAGTGCTTTTAGGCCAGGTGCAGTGGCTCACACCTGTAATCCCAGCACTTTGGAAGGCTGAGGCGGGAAGACTGCTTGAGCCCAGGAGTTCAAGATCAGCCTGGGCAACATAGTGAGACCCCTGTCGCTACTAAAAATAAATTAGCTGGGCATGGAGGGGCATGCCTGTAGTCCCAACTACTTGGGAGGTGGAGGTGGGAGGATTGCTTGAGCCTGTGAGGTTGAGGCTGCAGTGAGCCATGACCGCACCGCTGTACTCCAGCCTGGGTGACAGAGTGAGACCCTGTCTCCAAAGGAAAAAAATAAGTGCTTTCACAAAGGCAAATTCCCCAACTTTCTTATTTCAATATATTTCCTCTTTTTTTTTTTTTTTTAATTTCACATGAGATATGATGGGAGTGTGAGGGGAGGACTGAATGTTTTGGACAGGGAGTAACTTTGCCTTTCACTTTCTGCTGGGCTGTCTCAGGTCTTCCCCATAGATGCATAGCTTGTTCAGTCGGCCAGGGATGTGTGAAGACCTCATCTCAACACTTCCATGACTCTATTTCCAGACTCTCCCTATTAAATCCCTGGCTGATCTGCTGCTATGGCCTAGCATTAAAAACAGCAACCAAGCTGGCAGCCAAGAAGACTGGAGGTTTGGGCAACTGTTCCTTTTTATTTCATATCTAGTGGGATCATTGGAAAAATAACACAATTTAAGTAAGAGATTTGACCTTATTTTCCTTATACTTCTTGTTTTTAGACGATTTTCCCCTATCTACATTCTATCCCCCTTTCTTCCCTCCCTCCCTCTTTCCTTCCTGGCAACAAGAGCGAACCTCTATCGTAATACCACAACAGCAGGATCATCCGCGGATCTTATCAGACTTCCCGTTTCACTGCTACTCACATGAGTATTAAGTTCCATCTATGTCATCGCTAGCGTAGTCCCGTCTCTAGCATCACAATCAACATTTTGAACAGCTCCAACACGAGGATGCCCAGGGCCTTCTGTAACCACAGCCACCTCCCTCCTGTCCCCCACCCCTTTAGCTCCACAATTGCTAATCCATCCTCTACTACTAAGATGGTGTCATTTCAAAAATTATGTTATATAGGCCAAGTGTGGTGGCTCATGCCTGTAATCCCAGCACTTTTTGAGGCTGAGGTGGACGGATCACCTGAGGTCAGGAGTTCAAGACCAGCCTGGCCAACATGGTGAAACCCTGTCTCTACTAAAAATACAAAAATTAGCTGGGT
>NW_012109086.1:492983-495259 GCF_000951045.1 Mandrillus leucophaeus
AGCCTCAGCATTGCTGATACTCGGGGCCACAGGGGTCTTGGTTGTGGGGCTGTCCTGCGCATTGCAGGGTGTCCAGCAGGCAGTCACCAGTCAATTTTATATTTCTCCAGGTTTGCCTTTCAATTCATAAATTGAATTATATAATATGTGGCCTTTTGTGACTGGCCCTTTCTGTTGGCACGATGTTTCCCAGGTTCCTCCATGTTGCAGCATGGATCACCGCTGACTCCTTTTGATGGCTGAATGGTATTTCATTGTGTGGGTAGACCACATATACTGGTTGCCAGGGCTGGTAACACAGCACCACAGACTGGGCAGATTAAACAACCATTTAAATCTCAGTTCTGGAGGCCTGTGTCCTTGGCTTGGAGATGGCCATCTTCTGTCAGTGTCCTTACATGGTCATCCTCTTGTGTGTGTCTGTGTTCTTATAAGGACATTACTCATTGCATTTGGGCCCCACCCTAATGATCTCATTTTAATTTAATTACTTCTTTAAAGATCTTATCTTGAAAGAGTCACATCCTGAGGTACTGGGAGATAAGACTTCAACATTTGAATTTGGAGAGAGCACGGTTCAGTCCATAGCACCCTGCCCTCTGCTCCCTGAAAATCCATGTCCTTCTCATATGCAAAATACACTCCCCCTCATCCCAACAGTGCCAAAAGTGTGAACCCAGACCAGCATCAACTGTAAGTCCAAAATCTCATGTAAGTATCATCTAAACCAGGTGTGGGTGCGATTTGAGGGATGGTTTATCATGAGGCAAAATTCGTCTCCAGCTGTGAACCTTTACGACCAGACAAGAAAGTATATGCTTCCCAAACAGGACAGGCAGAGCATAGACATTTCTAGTTTAAAAGGGAGACACTGGAAGGAAGAAAGTGGTCATGGATCTCCTGTCCTGGAACCTGGTAGGGCAAATTCCATTCAATTTTTTTTTTTTTTTTTTTTTTTTGAGATGGAGTTTCACCCTTGTCGCCCAGGCTGGAGTGCAATGGTGCCATCTTGGCTCACTCCAACCTCTGCCTCCTGGGTTCAAGTGCCTCAGCCTCCCAAGTAGCTGGAATTACAGGCATGTGCCACCATGCACGGCTAATTTTTGTATTTTTAGTAGAGACAGGATTTCACCATGTTGCCCAGGCTGGTCTCCAACTCCTGATGTCAGGTGGTTCACCTGCCTCAGCCTCCCAAAGTGCTGGGATTACAGGTGTGAGCTGCCGCGCCCAGCCCAATTCCAAGTCTTGAGAATAATCCTCTTTGGCTCAATGTTCTGTTGTCTGGGTCCACAGGATGGCCCTGCCTTCCAGGGCCATCACCCTGATTCCTCTACCTTAAATGCTGGCCCCACCCGTTGGTCCTTGGCTGGGGCATCCTGGCCTGCTGAAACCAAGGAAATGACACCAGTCCTGACCCTGAATCTGTGTGCCCTGGGCCCAAGGTGGCAGTAGCAGCCTGGCAGATCTTTGAACTGCCTTCAGGGTCATTCTTCCCTTTTCTTTAAGGATAACTGATGATCACAGTCATATCGCTGTACTGGCTGGTCCTACAGAATTCCAAAAGTCTGACAATCTTCCTTCATTTCTTCCTATTTCTGTCTCATTTGGTCCAAACTGGCAATGTCTGCTGGTATAAATTCTCAAAAACCTTGCTGGCCTCCTATGCAATCCGCAGGGGGCGAGGCCATTTGACTAGAGGGCCCTCCACAGATGTTCGTGGGCAAACCACATCTCTGTTCCCGACTTGCTGAGTTGGTTGACTGTATCCATGCATCACATTGGCCATCTTTTCAGAGGGGGGTTCAGCCCACCCTTGGTCTTTTCTCCAGAAAGTGTGTTCTCATTTTTTGTAGAATGGATACACTGCAAATTCTCCAAATCTTCAAGTTTTGGTTCCTTTTTTTCTTAAAAATTCCTTTTTTAGTTTATCTCTAATATTTTACTATGAGCAGCAAGAAGAAACCAGGCCACCTTCAGTACTTTGCCTAGGAATCTCCTCAGCTAACTATCCAAGTTCATCATTTATAAGTTCTGCTTTCCATGAAACATGAGAATCCAATTCAATAAATTTCTTTGCCACTTTTTAACAAGGTCCATCTTTCTTCTAGTTTCTAATACCATGTTCCTCATTTCTGTCCAAGATCTCACCAGAAGTACCTTTAACATTCATATTTTAACCAACATGCTGTTACTGATGATATATGTATTCTCTAAGATGATAGATGCTCTCTCTTTCCTTCCTTCCTTCCTTCCTTCCTCCCTCCCTCCCTCCCTCC
>NW_012109086.1:496039-513343 GCF_000951045.1 Mandrillus leucophaeus
CCATGTTGGCCAGGCTGGTCTCGAACTCCTGACCTCAAGTGATCTGCCCGCCTCAGCCTCCCAAAGTGCTGGGATTACAGGCATGAACCACCGCGCCCGGCTAATGTCCACATTTCTATCAACAATCTCTTTAAGGCAATTTAGGCATTTTCCAACATGCACCTCCAAACTCTTCCAGCCCTTACTCACTGTTTAGTTCCAAAGCCACGTCTGCTCACCAGCACCCTATTTCTTGGTATCAAAATCTGTACTCGTTGCCAGGTCTGCTGTAACAAAGTCAAGTTTTAGCTCCTTCTTTTCTTAAAAAAAAGCACTAGGGGACTTAACAGCCATTTGTCTTCTAACAGTTCTGGAAGCTAGAAGTCTGAGACCCTCTCTCCTGGGCTTGTAGATGACCACCTTCGCCCTGTGTCTTCAGATGGTCTTTCAGGTGTCTGTGTCTAAAGTTCCTTTCTTTTTTTTTTCTCAGAGAGGTTCGCTCTTGTTGCCCAGGCTGGAGTGCAGTGGCACAATCTTGGCTCACTGCAACCTCCACCTCCTGGGTTCCAGTGATTTTCCCACCTCAGCCTCCTGAGTAGCTGGGATTACAGGTGTTTGCCACCATGCCCAGCTAATTGTTTGTATTTTTAGTAGAGACGCGGTTTCACCATGTTGGCCAGGCTGGTCTGGAACTCCTGACCTCAGGTGATCCACCTGCCTCGGCCTCCCAAAGTGCTGGGATTATGGGTGTTGGTCATCGCACCCGGCCCTAAAGTTCCTCTTATAAGGATACCAGTCATATTGGATTACTGTCCTAATGACCTCATTTTAGCTTGATTACTTCTTTAAAGACCCTGGCTCCAAACACAGGCATATTCTGAGGCACTGGAGGTGAGGACTTCAACATACACTTGGAGGTTGGGGGGGACACAATTCTGCCCATAACGCCATATGTTATTTATCCATTCATCAATTCACACTTACATTTCCTTTTATTTTTTATTTTTCTGTTAATTTTTGAGACAGAGTCTCCCTCTGTCTCCCAGGCTGGGGTGCAGTGGCGCAACCTCAACTCACCACAGTCTCTGCTTCTTGGGTTCAAGCAACTCTCCTGCCTCAGCCTCCCAAGAAGCTGGGACTAAAGGTGTGCCACCACACCCGTGTCATTTTTGTATGTTTAGTAGAGATGGGGTTTCACCATGTTGACCAGGTTGATCTGGAACTCCTGACCTCAGGTGATCCACCTGCCTTGGCCTCCCAAAGTGCTGGGATTATGGGTGTGAGCCACCACACCCGGCCAATTAACACTTACATTTCCTTTTATAGATTTAATTACTAAATCACTATGAAAAATAACTCTCAGGTGTATAACAAAGAAGCTACAAAGATTTCAACAACCTTACTTTTTTAACTTTTTATTTCTGTGACAGTTTTTCCTGATGGCTCTGAAAGTCACCCTAAGATGGTTCTCTGTACTTTCTTGCCATTACTCTTCTACTTAAAAAAAAAACCACTCTTATTGACATGTAATTTACATACCATAAAATTCACCCTTTTAAGGTGTTCAATTTCATATTTTTTGGTTTACTAACAGTTATGCAACCACTATTGCTATCTAGTTTTAGATAAAATTACAACTATTCAATTTTAAAATGCTTTTACCAACCCCCAAAGAATTCCCATACACATTGGTAGTCATTCCCATTTCCCGCCAGTCCCCAAGCCCCTGGCAGTCACTAATATGCTTTCTGTCTCTGTGGATTTGCCTAATTTAGACAGTTTATGTAAATTAAATCATACAAGATGCAGCCTCTTTCCCTCAGCATAATGTTTTCAAGATTCATCCATGATATAGCAGGTATCAGCACTTCATTTATTTATTTATTTATTCGAGACGGAGTCTTGCTCTGTCGCCCAGGCTGGGCTGCAGTGCAGTGGCACGATCTCTGCTCACTGCAAGCTCCGCCTCCCAGGTTCAGGCCATTCTCCTGCCTCAGCCTCCCGAGTAGCTGGGACCACAGGTGCCCGCCACCACGCCTGGCTAATTTTTTGTATTTTTAGTAGAGATGGGGTTTCACTGTGTTAGCCAGGATGGTCTTGATCTCCTGATCTCATGATCTGCCTGCCTCGGCCTCCCAAAGTGCCAGGTGCGAGCCACCACGCCCGGCTCCTTTTTTTCTTTTTTTTTTTTTTGAGACAGAATCTCTCTCTGTCGCCCAGGCTGGAGTGCAATGGCATGGTCTTGGCTCACTGCAACCTCCACCTCCTGGGTTCAAATGATTCTCCTGCCTCAGCCTCTGGAGTAGATGGGATTACAGGTGCCCACCACTATGCCTTGCTAATTTTTGTATTTTTAGTAGAGATGGGGTTTCACCATATTGGCCAGGCTGATCTCCAACTGGTGACCTCATGATCTGCCAGCCTCAGCCTCCCAAAGTGCTGGGATTACAGGCATGAGCCACCACACCTGGCCACTTCATTCCTTTTTATGGCCAAATAATATTCCATTGTATGGATGTGTCACATTTTGTTTATTCACTTGTTAGTAGATGGATGTTTGAATTGTTATGAATAATGATGCTGTGAACAATCGCATGTTTCTGTGTGTATAGATGTTTTCATTTCTCTTGGATATGTACTAGTCTCCCCTTATCCATAGATCTGCTTTCTGCAGTCTCAGTTACCTGCAGTCAATTATGGTCCAAAACCATTAAATCGAAACTTCAAGAAACAAATAATTTAGAAATTTTAAATTGCAGACCATTCTGAGTAGCATAAGGAAATTTCATGCCTTCCCACCCTGGATATGAATCATTGCTTTCTCCAGCATAACCACACTGTACACACAGTCTGCCCATTAGTCACTTAGTAAGCTGTCTGGATTATCAGGTTGACTGTCATGATATCATAGTGCTTGTGTTCATGTAACCCTTATTTTACCTAATGGCTCCAAAATGAAAAAGGAGTGATGCTGGCAGTTCGAATATGCCAAAGAGAAGTTGTCAAGTGTTTTGTTTAAGTGGAAACATGAAAGTTCTTACTAAGGAAAGAAAAAAATAGTATGCTGAGGTTGTTAAGATCTACAGTAAAAATAAATCTTCATCCATGAAATTGTAAGCTGTATATTGTAATTGTTCTAGTACACATATAGTTCTAATATAGTCCTACTATTATTGTTAATCTCTTACTATACCTAATTTATATAAGCTTTATCATAAGTATATACATCTAGGAAAACAAAATAGTGTATAAAAGGTTTGGAACTAACTATCCATGGTTTTAGTATTCACTGGGGGTCTTGGAACATATCCCCTGCAGATAAAGGGTGATGACTGTATACCTAGGAGTGGAATACTTGGTCAGATGGTAACTCTATGTTTAACATTTTGAGAAACTGTCAGACTTTTCAAAAGTGACTAGACCCTTTCACAATCTCACCAGCAATTTCTTCACATCTTTGCCAACACTTGTTATGTCTTGAAGTGGTATTTTGTTGTTTTGTTTCCTTAATGAGTAGTGATGCTGAGCATCTTTTCATGTGCTTATTGGGCATTTGTAAACCTATGGAGAAATGCCTACTCAAATACATTGCCCATTTTAATTGGATTATTTGTCTATTATTGAGTTGTAATAGTTCTTTATTCTAGATACAGGTTTCTTATCAGATATATTATTTGCAAATATTTTCTCCCATTCTGTGAGTTGTCTTTTCTTGATGCTGTCCTTGAAGCACAGAAGCTTGTAATTTTGATGAAGTCCAATTTATCTTTTTTTCTTTTGTTTGTGCTTTTGATGTCATATCCAAGAAACCACTACTTAACCAAAGGTCAGAAAACTCACTTCTATGTTTTCTTCTAAGAATTGTATAGTTGTAGCTCTGTATTTATGTGTCTGATCTATTTATTTATTTTTTGAGACTGAATTTTGCTCTTGTCTCCCAGGCTGGAGTGCAATGGCGCGATCTCGGCTCACTGCAACCTTCGTCTCCCAGGTTCAAGTGATTCTCCTGCCTCAGCTTCCTGAGTAGCTGGGATTACAGTCATGTGCCACCACACCTGGCTAATTTTGTATTTTTAATAGAGACAGGGTTTCACCATGTTGGCCAGGCTGGTCTAGAACTGCTGACCTCAGATGATCCAGCCTTGGCCTCCCAAAGTGCTGGGATTACAGGTGTGAATCACTGCACCTGACCTCTGATCTATTTTGACTAAATTTTTGTATATGGTGTGAGGTAGGGATCCAACTTTATTCTTTCACATGTGAATATCCAAGTGTCCCAGCCATTTGTTAGTAAGACTATTCTTTTCCCCTATTGAATTGTCTTGGCATTTTGTCTATCCTTCTACTCTTAAAAGTAAATTTCATCAACCCTTTACAGAAGGACCTTGCCTATAACCAGCTCAAACTGTGAATCAGAAAACTGGTTAATTGAACTATTATGATTAATATAAAAATACTTTACTAGAGTATACAGAGAACAATCATAACAATGAAAACAAAGGGAGGATTCCTATTCAGCCTGGAGGAGATAGGAGAAAGATTATAGAGGGTAGTGTCGTGAAAGCTTCCTGGAAAAACACACGGGCATTAGTCAGGTAGTGTGGGTGGAGTTCTAGTCACAGCACATAACACATGCAAAGGCTGAGAAGCAGTTACAGCCAATCGTCTATATGGTGGGAGTGAACTAGATAATGTCATTTACTCTCTTTACCCTATATCATTTCCACCTTCTTTAACAAGCAAAACCACATGTAATTATCTTGCATGGATAGAATGCATTAAATCTTAACATTTTGTTAGATTGGGACTGACCAAAAGAATATACTTAAAAGTAAAATCAAGCAGACATTATGGTCCTATGTTCCCAAGAGTCTCAGGGAAAGGATAGAAACTGACTCACACATGGGCCTGAGGGAGGCTGAGTTAGAAAAGACTTAAGTCACCTGTTATCTTAGTTTCAGTACATTCTATTTCCTACATCTTCCTAAAGGAAACTGAATTCCTAAATTTTCCTTTAAGGAGGAATATAGTCACATAATAGAATATGAACTACGTAGTGTCAGACCTAAGTTCAATCCTGGTTTTGCCACTTTTACTGGTAAGACTTGGACAAGTTCCCTAATGTCTCTGAGTCTCAGTACTCCTCCTTCTAAAACAGGGACATTAATACCACCTTGGAGGGATCCTGTGAGGCTTACCAGAAAATGTCTAGCAGCTGACTAGAATACATGTTTAATAAGTGCTAGCTTCCTCTCTAGTCTGGTGCTTGTACACTATCCCGCAATAATGGGGGAGAGACTTGGGCTTCTCTCCTAGGAGAATATACTTTTGACCTAAAGTTGCTGTTCTTTGCTTCTGAGTAGCTGACCCTAAATGGGCAAAAGTACTGTCTAACATCACATAATCCTAGAGAGGGTAGTGGCTGAGCATAACTTTTTAATGGGAATGAGACGTGTGTTTGGTCAGTAAGGAAGTAGGTTATAGGGTGATCATAGAATATTATTTTCATCGTTTTTATACATTCTGAATCTGTCTTTGCCAGCAGGAACTCTCAGGTGGCTTCTGGTCTGGGTTTGCTTTGGAATACAGCCAAACCTACCTGACTCAGCTTTTTGTAACTCTGCAAATAACAAGGTTAATACCTCTTTGCATTCTATGAGCTGCTTAGTAACAGAATGCAGGGGAAGCAGAGGGTTCCGTGTTGAAAGTCCTCCATTGCTCACAGGTGGATGTGACTGTGGCTGTAGTCTTGAACTTCAGTTAAGTCACGTCCCTGCTCTACAGTGGCCTCAGGGGTCTGAGGAAGTCCAGAGTCTATCCCCCTCTTTAGAATTTGACAGCTACTGCCATCATTGTTACATCCTGTATGGGACGTTCTTTGGAACAGCACGGTCTGAAGGAGTAAGACCAGAAAGAGTCTGAAGCTTGTTCTGGCACGATTTCACCATGATATGGAATACAATTACTACGAAAAAGAACTCTGTTATCTCCCAGCTCGTTTTGGTTCCTGAGCAGAAGATAGTCTCAGCCCTGCTGTCTCTCTCTTTCTAAAATTTTCCATAGGAGCCAATTAAATATAGGATTCTTCTGGGTGCTAAGGAAATAATATAATGGATAATGATAAAACGAATAGTTTTATCTGCAAGAAGTTTATAATCTAGTAGACAGCTGTATACAGTCAGGTGCCGCATAATGACATTTGGTCAATGACAGACAGCATGTATGATGGTGGCCCCATAAGACTAAAATACCTTTTTTTTTTTTTTTTTTTTTTTGAGACAAGGTCTCACTCTGTAGCCCAGGTTGGGGTGCAGTGTCACGATCTCAACTCACTGCAGCCTCCGCCCCAGGGTTCAAGTGATCCTCCTACCTCAGCTTCCTGAATAGCTGGGAGCACAGGTGTGCACCACCACGCTCAGCTAATTATTTTATTTTATTTTATTTTATTTTATTTTATTTTTGAGGTGGAGTTTCGCTCTTGTTGCCCAGGCTAGAGGGCAATGGCACGATCTTGGCTCATGGCAACCTCCACCTCCTGGGTTCAAGCTATTCTCCTGTCTCAGCCTCCCGAGTAGCTGGGATTACAGGCCTGCACCATCACGCCTGGCTAACTTTGTATTTTTAGTAGAGGCGGGATTTCTCCATGTTGGTCAGGCTGGTCTCGAACTTCCCAACCTCAGGTGATCTGCCTGCCTCCACCTCCCAAACTGCTGGGATTACAGGTGTGAGCCACTGAGCCTGGCCATAATACTGTATTTTGAATGCATGTTTTCCATGTTTAGATACACACATACTTACCACTGTGCTGTAACTGCCTACAGTGTGTGGTACAGTAACGTGCTGTACAGGTTTGAAGTCAATTCTTGGAAAAAGTGCTCACGCCTACAGGCTCCCTTCAGCATCTGCTAACAGGGCGTATGCTCAGTACTGACATTATACACCGCATAGCCTAGATGTGTAGTAGGCTATGACATCTGGGTTTGTGTAAGTACACTCTAGGATGTCCGCACAACAAAATCGCCTAACGACACATTTCTCAGAACATGTCCCTGTCGTTAAGAGCCACATGACAATACTTGTGAAAGACTGATTGTCCTGGGACGTACTGGTAGCAGTCCTAGCATATAGCACACAAAGTGGGTAACTCTCATCTGAGAAACCGGGCGGGCCTCACAGAGGAGGTGACATTTGATCTGGGCCTTTCTTCAAACTGTCATGAAAATTAGGCAGTTTTGCTGGATCCTGAATTCGAGATTGAAAAACAAATTGGACTAAATTCTATTTTCTCACTATCTAACAAGAACACTGGCCACTGAGTCAGAATACCTGGGTCCTAGCCTGAATGCTGCTAGGAATTCACTCTGTGACCTTGAGCGAGACACAAAGCCTCTGAGGGTCCTAATTTCTTTATTTGTTAAATAGGGAGTTTGGAAGAGGGACTTTCCATGGCTCTTCCGAATTCTGAAATCCCTTTACGTCTTTGCTTCTTGTTAATACATCACAAAAACGAAATGTAGAAGTTGGAGCAAGTTTTAGTCATGGAGAAGAGAGGATGAAACTAAGGCTATGGATATTACCTACAAAGCAGCAGTTACTAGTTGTCACCTCAGCATACATTAAGAGTGAAAGGACATCTCTGGACTTCAAAGGTAAGCTTAGTTTTCAAACAACAATAACACAACAACAACAAAAAAACCCTTACATATATTTCAGTAATTAACACTATTCTTAACTCAGGCATGTGAAAGAATACATTTAGCTCATAATTTTCTTTCTGGGTGCTCAAGGAAAATAATAATGGAAAGATCTCTCCAAAGTCATGGAGTCACATTTCCGAGATGCCAGGCCACTAAGGAACATTTCTTCAAGGCTCGAGCTCTGCGCCTTCTCCACCTCTTAGAAAAAGTGCTGCAGTCTACAGACAGTCTCCTTTCTTCCTTCCCTCAGCGTCCACTGCTAGTGAGCTGCTTCAGCACTGACATTAGTGAATAGGCAGAGGCTGGGCTCTTCCACTTTACTCAACAGTCCTCCTTGCATAAGCCTTCACTTCCATTTCCTCTTCCCCTTGCAAGAACTCTCACACACACCCATGGATTAATCACCACTTGCACACTGGTGACTCCCACAACTTCATCTCCAGCTCTGACCTTGTCTCTAAGTCTCAGACTCCTAGATCCAACAACCTGCTGAATAGACAGACATGCACATAAACATATAGATGTTTCTTAGACACCTCAAATCAGTATGTCCAACACTGAATTCACCATCTTCTTTCCCCACCGAATCGGCTTCTCTTCTCATATCCCAAACTTGGGCAATGGCTTAAGGTCCAGTCACCCAGAAAGCTAGAATCCTGGGAGTCATTCCGGACTCTCTTCTCCCCTCATCGTTGCCACCAAAGACACCAAAATTCTACTAAATTCACTTCCCCAAGTATCTTGGTATTTTCTCTTTCCCTTCTGTTCCTGCAGCAATGATCTCATTTGGGCTTTCATTAGTCTTTTTCCTAAATGACTGCGAGGCCTCTAGTCCTGCTGTCCATGAATCCTTCCACCCCGCAGCCAGTCATCCACCTTCCGTGTACATGTGACTACACTACTAGAGAATAGAAAATGTTCCATTGGCTAACCAGCAGCCTGTGGAGGGGTCCACGTCCCCTTGCATTAGGTATACCTGGATGTGGCTCCTCTCCAGCATCACCTTCCAATTCTCCCTGCCGTGAACCTGACAGTGTCCCCTTTGCTCATGTTGTCTCTCTAAATTGCACATCCTTTTCATTCCTCTTACTTGGTTTCTGTATTTAGGCCTTATCTCCTCCAGGAAGCCTCTGTGAACCTCCAGGCTGGGCTAAGTGCCCCACCTCTGTGTTTTCAAAGGACCTTATACATACCATGATTTTTTTATCACTTATCATGTTATATTAAAATTATATAGTGACATATGTCTTACCTATTAGTCTGCAGAATCTTCAAGAGCAGAGACCTTATTATCTCTATCATAAACTAGCACAAGCTTGATATTATATAATAATAGTTCTTGAACTGAACTGAACTGATGCAGCTTAGCCTCAATGTTGAATCAAGAGAACACTGTCTCCTAAATCTAGCCATTGGTAAAGTTGTTGGTACCATCACTATTTTCATACAATTCTTAGCTCTAGATAAGTCCTTTGATTTCTACTACTGTGTCTCACAGACTGGCATATATGTGAATCCTCTCCCCCCAGATCATATCTGAAATCACAAGATGAACATAATACTTGAGTATCAATTTCACCTAAAGATTCTGGAAAAATGATTTTCATTTTCAAACAGATACAGACATATTTTGGGGTAGCATACATTTTTTAGTATTAAGAGAGACTGCACTTATGCCAGGCTGTTCTCGACCAAGTCTCCAGGTCCTTGGGAGTTTAGATTCTATTGTTAGTGCTGATGATTGAGAAACACTAATCTACAGACCACTGTTTTGCACTGTAGTTTAGTTACTGTTCTAGAACCTCCCATAGAGAAATAAACAGCCCCAGTGAGACCAAAGCAGGAGCTATCTCAGTAATGGCCAGAGGAGAGAGACTTTCATCGTGGGTCTGAGTTAGGTTTGAAAGATGTCTGTCTGATTGACAGGTAGTTATTCTGAAACCGGTGCAAAAATGTGCTTTGTATAATGTATAAAATATGCCAGATGGTAGATCCATGTAGGGGAGGAGGCAGAAAAATGACCATTAGAACAGATCAAAGAGAAGCTCTGGATCAAAGTGGAGGCCGATCACAGACACTGGAAGGAAGGGAAGGGCACTACAGTCAAGGGATGGAACATGAGGAAAAAATAATCCAAACTGAACTGTAGCTCAGGAGGGACTCAATGCAGGGTGGTTGGTGATAACCTAAGAAATAATTAGATATTTAATAAGGTGATATGGGGAGTTTTCAATCCTGGAAATTCTGCTTAGAGTCCTAGTAATTAGAGATCTTCTAAGTTTGTTTTCTTATAGCTATTCCATACCATCAGATTTGAGAATGAGGTAGCATCATCCAAGAGGTGGTGACATAAAAAGATGTAAGAGAAACAGAGGAAGTAGCAAGGGGACAGGTAGGAAGGGCTAGTTTAAAACAGATAATAGGGTCAATTTAAGTCAACTAACATTTATCAAGTGCCTATTATGCATAAGGCACTGTTCTGGGCGATGGAGTTGCAGAGGTGACAAGCCTGGGCCCCTGCTGTCAGGAAGTTTGCAGTCTTTTTTGAAGGCATCTAAGAAGGAAAAGCTAACAGCAAAAACTCCAGGGTCTAATGGGCAGGCTTTCCAAGAGAGAGGCCTTAGGAAGCTAAAGCAGGAACTATTCCTATCATACGTAGTATCTGTTCCCTTCACCTGATCTAAACCTTTCCCAGAAAAAAAGAAAATAAAGATGAATCTGCTCCAAGTTTTGATGATCACTGTTGGGCTGCACAAGGGAAAAACTGCATGGATTTGGAGGGTCATCTTCAAGGGCAGAAATTCTGTCCCAAATTCTAGAGGTATTAGAAAAGTGTTTTCCCAATGTAATCCGTCAAAGAAAAACACTGTGCCAATGATACTTTTCCATCTTAGCTAAGCCCTCCACCTACACAACTTGTAAAGAAAAACACTGGCAAGGCAGGGAGCATCTCCAGAGGCCCTAATTTACACTGGATTAGTGACTGTTTCCTTGTAGGTGGGTAATGAATATTTTGCAAATAGTTATCAAAAAGTAATTAGTTGTACATGTATTCAAAGAGTTTTCATTCCCTAATATCTCGAAGTTTTTTTATTTTTATGTTTCAATAGAAAAGAAAACGTGGAGAACATCAGGAACTTCGAAGTGGAGGCAGAGTCAAGGACACATTTCCCATTTTGAATCCTAGACTTCCACGTATCCACCTTACAACAAGAACCTCTGCTATTAAGCAGATAACATAATAAATACATCTAAGTTATTATTTGACTTTTCTCAAACAGGAATAAATGCCTAAAAATGAGATCTTTCTACAGAGAAACCCATTATATGTACTAGAAAGCACTAGAGACAGACAATGATAAGCCATCAAAAAGGCCTTCTCTGTCTAACCACCGTACAATGAAGCCCGCCAAACTACAAGCCACGCTCACAGACGACGCACACCATCCCTAAACACGTATACGTGAATAAAGCTTCCAACGTGAGAGGCAGGCCAAAAGCAACATTAAAAGTCACTTTGAAAATAGACACAGACATTGTAGGTAGCTGAAGAAAACTTTTAAAATGTAGAAAAAGTACTGACTGAATATTCTCAGAGAAATAATAGAAGATACTGCATTCATGAAATGAGAACAGGATACTGTAAAAACCATTTAGAAGACCACACCGCTCGCCGATAAAAGCTTCTGAGAATTAAAAATACAATGGTAGAATGTAAACATTTAATAGCAGTGTTGGAAGATTTATTAGAACTAAAAAACATGGGATTTTTTTTTTTTAAATAAAAAAGGTGAAATTACGGGACAGATCCAAGAGATCCCATTTTCAGATTCAGTCTAAGTAATTTAAGCTTCAGAAAGAAAGAACGAGAAAATTATATAACAGAAGAAAGCCACTCAGAGCTGAAGAATGTAATTTTTGGATTGAAAAGGCCTATAAAATACCTAAGACAGTGACCAATACCTTCCTGTTTCCCCTCCGCCAAAAAACCCCACCCCAACATTAAAGAACAACATCATGAAATATCAGAATATCAGCAATAAAGAAAACCCTACAAATGCCCAGAGATTAAAACGAAATACAAGGGATCAGGAATTAGAATGGTATCAGCTTCTCAACAGCACCATAAGAAAGTAGAGCGATGTTTTCAAAATTGGGACAGGAAATGATTTCTAATTAATGTCCCATACCCAGCCAAACCAGCAATCAAGTGTGAAGGAAGAAAAGTGACATCTTAAATGGGCACAAGCTCAAAAAGCAACTGCATCTTATGGGGCCTGAATCTTAGATACTTTTGGGAGCCTTCTTCAAGAAAAAGGCGCAAAATTACAAAAACTGTACATAATTGGGTATGAAAGTACATATGTATTCCACAAGAGATGGCCTAGATAGAAAAAAAAAAGTGCATATGTATTTAGAATGAGAAAATAAATCACAACAGACAGGGACCGTGGAGATTCTAGACTCTTGCTTTTCAGATGTGCTTAGAAAATTTACCCCAAATGCTTCTTGATGGCGGCCTGGTTTTCTTTCCCACTCAACAGCTCCATGCAATTAGCAGCACTCAGAGGGCCCCCATGAGTTTCCTTGGCTCCAGAAAATGTCTCCTTGGTGATGACTTCTCAAACAACTAAACAACTAAAGAAAACGTAGCAATTCCTACACCCTGTTCCAGGGGGAGGGAGAAAAGACTGGTCAAGAAGGGAAATGTAAAGATCATGGTGTATCACATGCCTTAGTTGGGAATAATATATACATGGTCATGATAATGTAAACGCCAAACATTGACATATCAGAAATTTAGGATATAACCATATTGGGAACTTAAAAGAAAGGGATGTAAAGGTGAGAGGGAGGGTGGGGGTGTAAAGGAGCTAAACCCCTCATCCTTTCTGGTAGGATGTCAATAGATGTCATCCAGAACTGGAAAAGAGAAGAAGAAATGGCCAGTATTTGCATATTATTTAGGATATGTTAATATCAGAAAAACACAACCCAAAGCATTGAAGTAATTGCCGCTAGGGTTATGTATTCAGTATAAACTCAGTAAAAACCTTCTACAACGAATGACTTCTAAGATTATGCATTGATTTATGTTGGCCAAAGTAGAAAATTAAAAAATAAAGTAATACTCCTCAAGAGGAGTGAGGCAAAAAGCTAACAGAAATAAAATGAAGGCGCTTCTGCTAAACTATCCGACATTCGGTGTTTCTCAAAATGTATTCCCGCAACCACCTGCCCTCAGATGACCTGACGTGCCAGTCCGTAATGGAGATGTATAGACACAACCCAGACCTACATAACTAGCAGTTCTCAGAGTGGTCCTTGCACTCTGCCATTTAAAAAAGTTCCCCTAGACCCACTGCAAAACAAACTGTAGTAAAACAAACAAAAAACCAAAACAAATAATCTATTTAGAGACAGGATCTATGACTCATCAAACACACTATGGCAGACACTGCTGGCTGCCTACCCAATGTTCATTCTCTCCCCTGCCTTATTAACAAAATTCCTATTTTGTTATTATTATTTTTTGAGACGGAGTTTTGCTCTTGTTGCCCAGGCTGGAGTGCAAGTGGCACGATCTCGGCTCACTGCAACCTCTGCCTCCTGGGTTCAAGCGATTCTCCTGCCTCAGCCTCCTGAGTAGCTGGGACTATAGGCGCCTGCCAGCACGCCCGGCTGATTTTTTGTATTTTTAGTAGAGATGGGGTTTCACCAGGTTGGCCAGGCTGGTCTTGAACTCCTGACCTCAGGTGATCTACCTGCCTTGACCTCCCAAAGTGCTGGATTTACAGGTGTGAGCCACTGTGCCCGGCCCAAAATTCTTATTTTGATGTATTGGCAACGTGTCCATCTAAAACACTAGATTCTCTCAATTTCCCTTACCGTTAACAGTGTGTATGTGACATGGTTCTGACCAATGACATGTAAGAAGTCTTTTGGGGTGGGCTACCAGAAAAGCTGTTATTATTATTATTTATTATAAAGAAGGACAGGCCAGGCGCGGTGGCTCACACCTGTAATCCCAGCACTTTGGCAGGCTGAGGGGGCAGATCACGAGGTCAAGAGTTCAAGACCAGCCTGATCAACATGGTGAAACCCCATCTCTACTAAAAATACAAAACTTAGCTGGGCATGGTGGCACATGTCTGTAATCCCAGCTACTCGGAGGTTGAGGCAGAAGAATCACTTGAACCTGGGAAGCGGAGGTTTTAGTGAGCCGAGATCGTGCCATTGAGTGAGACTCCGTCTTGAAAGAAAGAAAGAGACAGAGACAGAGAGAGAGAAAGAGAGAGAGAAAGAAAAGAAAAGAAAAGAAAACAGAAAAGACAAGACAAGACAAGACTCTACTGGCACACGCCTCTGCCCGTCTTTGTGCTGCAGCTTGGGAAAGTGGGGATGAAAGCACCATGCTAAGGAGGGTGGTGCGGGAAGACAGAAGGAACTTGTCTCAGATGACGTTCACATCGGAACCCCTTTCCCAGCCCCAGCCTTCTCACCTCCAGACTTCTCGTTCTCTGAGAAAAACAAACTCCTTACTTGTTTAAGCTGCTGTAGCAGGGTTTTCTGTTCTTGTAGCTGAATGAACTTCTAATGACATCTCACACTTTTTCAGATGTTTATCTGACATATTTATCTGACCACGTTTTATGTATGCCTGCTAAGGGCACTGTGCTAGGAATAAGACAAGTAAAGCTCTGTGTCTTTAGCCACTATAATAACGGCTACAGTTAGAAGGTCCATAGGCATTTGAGGGAGGTTATGTTTGCTGTCACAGACCTCAAACCAAAAAAGTACATCGAAGTCAGTCACTGGATTTATACATTTGGCAAATTCTCAAGGGACCACATGACAGAAGGAGCAATAATCTGAACATTGTTTGTAGCTCCAATTCTTCAATGAAGTAGATTTGGGGAAGCAACATGAGGTACTTGCTTTATTTTTCTTGAATCCAGTTTTCTTCTTGAAAAACCACAAGATTGGACTTGACAATCTTTAAGATTATACCCAGCTCTAAGATATTTTTGTAATTATATGGAACAAAGCTGGGCACGAGATATACCAAACAAGAGAGTTTCTAAGTTTAGATTCTAACAATTCAAGTCAGAAAACATATTAAGTGTTCAAGAAAAACAAATCACAATCTTCCATCACAAAATTCAACAAGAACAACGAAAACCACTGCAGAGGCAGCTGTGGCATTCTGGAAGGAATGCTGGTTTAAGTTCTGGCTCTGCCATTGAATTACTGACGAACCCTGGACCACATACACAATATCTCTGTTTCCATCTCCTTGTTTTTGAAATGCGGATTCTTACCTTCCCTGAACAGTGCTGTTTACAAACATCACCTTGTGCTCTGTAAAGCCTCATTATGATTTCAACAACCAGCAAGATAAAGGCTTAGGATATCTAAGTCCTGGCAAGGAGAACGCGGGTGTGTACCTTGCTATATTCAGTTGAACTCTGCATCACATACAGGAGGCTGATACACCTTTTGACTTTCCTTTTTCCTCCAGTGGTGTAGCTTGTGGCCATTTAATTTTTACACAAGAGAACAGAAAAGAGAGACAAAATTCGCTAAAATTCGAATAGTCTCTTTGTGTTTGTTTCTAGCCTCAGTGAAGGTTTCGAGGAGAGGGCTGGCTGGTTAAAAGGGTAGAAGCTTAAGAGTTCAAAGAAAGTGTGAGGAGGACAGCACTCACCTGTGGCCTCTAATTGTTCATATTCAGTGTGGTCTCACACTGGGAATAATCTAGTGTTTGTCTTATGACCTGTCTATAGAAACGAATATGGAATGTGTCTATAATATATAATAGCCATTAGCTGATGACACACTAGTGACTTCAATTCTATTACAATAAAAAGTTTTGTAATAGCAAGGACTTTGACTAGGGGAGTGACTCTGTGTGGTGAAACTGTCCTCACCCATTTTACATTTGAGGAAAAGAGATAATCTTTTGATTACACCCAACACAGGTCACATCTGTACTTTGAACAGTTAAGTATGGCAGCTGATGTTTAACTGAAGGTACGGGGGAGATGAGAAACAGGAATAACTGGTGCCAAATGTGAGATTCAATAGCTTTGCCTCGGCCATCACAACCAACACCGACCAGAAGGGTGTGGGAGGAACTCATGGAATAAATGGGAACAGGTGTGGCCTGAGGATAAGTAAATTGGGACACTGTTTCCATCTTCATGAAGATGTGAGAGGAAATCAAAGCTCCCTAAAAAGAAGGAAATGGAATGCTTGGCTCCTGTAATATCATAACAAATAATGCACAGCCAGAGGTCATGCCTCACCTTCTGCTTATCTCAGGCACCTCCGCTTGTAAAATCAGTGGGCCATATGCAATAAAACCTTCGTATCAGTTCCATATCTTTTCCATATCTTCCCAGAAACCCCAGGAACAGAGGGAGCCAATATCCTTATTAAATCAAGAAGCTCACAGTCACGAAGAGCTAAGTGTGACGCTACTGGGCCCCTACCTAACCATGTGTCCCGATTCTTTCCATAACTTCCCACTGCACAACGTCCAGGTTACACTGAAGATATTACACATCCGGTTAAAAACAGTACACGTTTCTCATGAACAATAAGCCATCCTTCCTATTACAATGAGTGTAAAATTGCAGGTAAAATGCTGTAGGCAGGTCTGTTCGGAAGGCTATGCGACCCTAGGAGACAAAAAGGCGCGGGAGGAGAAAGCGGCAGAGAACGTGAAAGAAGTGGCCATTTCTGCAACTTTTAGGAGAGCTACCTGCCCTCAAATTTTGAAAGGGTTTCTGTTTCTTACAGTGCTAGGTTTCCCTGGCTGAAACTCACATCTTTCTTCCCTCTAGGACTGGATCAAAGTTTCAGAGGTTGTTTCTCTGGCCCTAGACAGAGCCACCCCCGCAAATTTCTCCCCCCACTGCACCTGACATCCGCTTCTATCCCTGGTTCCATTAGCGGAAGCTAAGCGCTGGCTCGAGGGACTTTATCCACCGCCGCGTTATTAGATTCCAGGCTTCCTGGCCTCAGGAAAGGATCTGGCTCGTGTATTTGTGTATCGCAGCTAACAAGGAAAGGCAGTTGGGGTACCAGTGCCCAGAGCTATGTGAGCTGTGACTGGACACAGCCCAGGGGCCAGATGGCATCCCCAGGGGCGCGCGTCCCCGGACTCACGGGGCAGACGGAGGTCGGGGGCTTCACACCTTCCCCTCACCCGGCAACGCGGCAGACCTGACTCGCGGGGGACCGAGGAATATTCATTCCAGGGCCGCGGCCAGCCGGACAGAGGCACTTGGGGGCGGTGGGAGTAGTGTGCGCACCAGTTCTGAAGCCCGGAGGGGGCCCCAGGTGGGCTTCCGCGACACCAGGGCCCTCCATCCCCTCCCGTCCTCCCCTAGCGGAGCCTCCAACCCTGTCCCAGAACCCCTCCCAGTCCGTAGCCCCTCCCTGTCCGCGTCCCCTCCCCCGCAGGTCCCCTGCGAGTCGGAACCCCCTCTCCATCACAGCCCCGCTCCTTGGCGGGGCCCTCTCTCCCTTCGAGCCCTCCTCCAGGTTCCAGCCCCCTGCGGGTACGGACGTCTGACCTGTGCCCAGCGCCTCGCAGCCGTCTGCAGCCCGCGCCGCACGC
>NW_012109086.1:514413-515785 GCF_000951045.1 Mandrillus leucophaeus
CTCTGTAAAATAGACCACCAGGATGTGGGCGGGGCCAAATAAGGGAATAAAAGCTGGCCGCGTGCGCCAACAGTGGCAAGCTGCTCGGGTCTTGTTACATGTTATGGAGGCTTTGTTTCTTGCTGTTCGCAATAAATCTTACTGCTGCTAACTTTTGGGTTTGCGTTAGGATTATGAGCTGTAAAACTCACCGGGAAGGTCTGCAGCTTCACTCTTGAAGCCAGCGCCAGCGAAACCACGAACCCGCCGGCAAGAACAAATCTGGAAGCGCCACCTTTAAGAGCCGTAACACTCACTGCGAAGGTCTGCGGCTTCACTCCTGAAGTCAGCGAAACCATGAACCCCCGGGGAGGAACAAACAACTTCGGACACACCATCTTTAAGAGCCCTAAGACTCATTGCAAAGGTCTGTGACTTCAGCCCTGCAGTCGGCAAGGCCGTGAACCCACTGGGAGGAACGAACAACTCCGGATGCCACCTTTAAGAGCTGTAAGACTGGCTGCGAAGGTTTGCGGCTTCACTCCTGAAGTCATGCAAGACCATGAACCCACCAGAAGGAAGAAACTCCGGACACACCATTAAGAACTGTAACACTCATCGCGAGGGTCCGCAGCTTCGTTCTTGAAAGCCAGACCAAGAACTCCCCGGAAGGAACCAATTCCGGACACACTAGGAGGTTGGTCTCGTGGAATGGTTCTGCACCCTGTGTATGTGTTGCCCATCAACCCTGTGCACAATATTAAAAGAACGCAAGCGGTAAGTCCCCCTCTCAGACTTACTGTTAAGAATCCAGGGCTGATGCACCTATTAAAAACTGCTCAGGAGGCCCGGGGAAGTCGGGATTGAGAACCACGGGTCTAGATCTCTAAGATGCCTGACAGCTTATTCCACTGTTGAGGGCACTGGCAATCAGGAACGGCTTCATGGCAGAGGTGTTTGTATTTGGATTTTAAAGCAGGGCCACAGATACACATTAGCAGTGCAGAAGGACACAGGATCCCCAACGGGCAAGCCTCTTGACCAAATGGCTCTCCCTTCCTGTAAAGTCAAAGAAAATCACTGTGAAGGATAAGGCATTTACTGGAGCAGGTCTTTCCCTGGTAAAAAAGAGTGAATGGGATCTCTTGGGAGGTGGTAATGGCCAAGAGGTAGTGCCATCAGTTAAAAGGATAATGGAGTCATGCACCTTGGAGGATGTGCGGCACGCAGGCAGGAGCTGGGAGGGCATCTTTTAAATTTGCCATCAGCTCAGGAAGTTAATCACACGTATCCTAGCACTTGTTCACACCCATTGTTTTAGAAATCGTTGACAGAGTGGAGTCCTGGATGCCTGTTACCCTGGGAGAGGCTGTCCTCTGTCACCAGGTCTCTT
>NW_012109086.1:518383-519353 GCF_000951045.1 Mandrillus leucophaeus
CCCCGCCCCGCTCCACTCCTCCAGGCCTGGCAGCAGCCAGCCGCTTTCCACCCTTGACCGCCCTTCCCGGTCCTGGCCAGCGTGCGGGGCCTCTGTCGTTAGGTCCGCACTTCCTCCAGGCCCTTGACTTTCCCCTGGAGATGTCTCTGGCCCCAGGAACTCCCTAAGCTGTGTGCTTCAGGAGGGGCTGGTTCCTGAGTCACCCAGGAGGACTGCAACCAACCGTGACCTCCTGGGATGCAAAGAGATCGCAGGGCCTGGGAGGCGGCGAGGATCCCGAGCAGAGGCTGTGGCTCTGAAGAGTGTTTGTTACCAAGCCAGGCAACTACTACGAACACACCCAGAGAAACAGCCACAGATCACCGTCCAGCAAAGGAAGAAGGCGCCAACCGTCCATCAGGGTCCACAACCCAGTTTTCCTAGTTTAAGTTTGGTGGCTAACTTTGAGTGTCACTTCATTCATTCATTCATTCTTTCATTCGTTCAGCAAATCTGCCATGTTCCCATCTGATAGCAGATCTGACAGGTGGGCACAGTTCTAGGTGCCGATTAAGAAGGAGACAAAGTTCCTGTCCTGGAGAACGGGGCTTCCTGCTGAGGAGGCATGACTTTCTTTGTGGTATTGTGCTGTACCAGCAGCATCCTCTTGTATAAGCTACTGAGAGGTGAAGCTGGCTGGGCTTCTGGGTAGGATGGGGACTTGGAGAACTTTTCTGTTTAGCTAAAGGATTGTAAACACACCAATCAGCACTCTGTGTCTAGCTAAAGGTTTGTAAACACACCAGTCAGCACTCTGTAAAAATGCACTAATCAGTGCTCTGTGTCTAGCTAATCCAGTGGGGACCTGGAGAACTTTTCTGTCTAGCTAAAGGATTGTAAATGCACCAATGAACGCTCTGCGTCTAGCTAGAGGTTTGTAAACACACCAATCAGCACTCTGTAAAAATGGACCAATCAGCACTCTGTAAAA
>NW_012109086.1:525153-528728 GCF_000951045.1 Mandrillus leucophaeus
GGCTGGAGTTCAGTGGTGCAATCTCGGCTTACTGCAATTTCCGTCTCCCAGGTTCAAGCCATTCTCCTGCCTCAGGCTCCCGAGTAATTGGGACTACAGGCGCGTGCCACAATGGCTAATTTTTTGTATTTTTAGTAGAAATGGGGTTTCATTATGTTAACCAGGATGGTCTCAATCTTCTGACTTCGTGATCTGCCTGCCTCAGCCTCCCAAAGTGCTGGGATTACAGGTGTGGGCCACCATGCCTGGCCCATTATATCATTCTTATGCCTTTGCATCCTCATAGCTTAGCTCCCCTTATAAGTGAGAACATACGATGTTTGGTTTTCCATTCCTGAGTTACTTCACTTGGAATAATGGTCTCCAATTCCATACAAATTGCTGCAAATGCCGTTACTTCATTCCCTTTTATGGCTGAGTAATATTCCATGGTGTAAATATTTCACATTTTCTTTATCCACTTGTTGGTCAAGGGGTATTTAGGCTGGTTCCGTATTTTTGCAATTGTGAATTCTGCTCCTATAAACATGCAGATGCAAGTGGCTCATATAATGACTTCTTTTCCTCTGGGTAGATACTCAACAGTGGGACTACTGGATCAAATGGTAGTTTTACTTTTAGTTCTTTAAGGAGTCTCCATAAAGTTTTCCACAGTGGATGTAGTAGTTTATATTCCCACCATCAGTGTAAAAGTGCCCTTTTCATCACAATCTTGCAAACATCTACTATTTTTTAAATTTTTAAAATTATGGCCAGTCTTGCAGAAGTAAAGTGGTATTTCATTGTGGTTTTAATTTGCATTTCCCTGATAATTAGTGATGTTGAGCATTTTTTTTCCCACGTGTGTGTTAGTCATTTGTGTATCTTCTTTTGAGAACTGTCTATTCATGTTCTTTGCCCACTTTTTGATGGGATTATTTCTTTTTTTCTTGCTGATTTGAGTTCCTTGTAGATTCTGGATATTAGTCCTTTGTAGGATGCATAGTTTGCGAATATTTTCTCCCATTCGGTGAGGTGTCTGTTTACACTGCTGAGTATTTCTTTTGCTGTGCCGAAGTGTTTAATTAGGTCATATCTATTTTTGCTTTTGTTAGTTTTGCTTTTGGGTTTTTGGTCTTGAAATCTTTGCCTAAGTCAATGTCTAGAAGAGTTTTTTCCAGTGTTACCTTGTAAAGTTTTTATGGTTTCAGGTCTTACGTGTAAGTCTTTGATCCATCTTGAGTTGATGTTTGTATGAGGTGAGAGATGAGGATCCAGTTTCATTCTTCTGTATGTGGCTTGCCAGTTATCCCACCACTATTTGTTGAATAGGGTGCCCCTTCCCCACTTTGTATTTTTGCTTTCTTTGTTGAAGATCAGTTGGTTGTAAGTATTTGGCTTTATTTCTGGGTTCTCTATTCCCTTCCATTGGTCTATGCGCCTATTTTTATATTGGTAACATACTGTTTTGGTACTGGTTTAAATCTTGCAGGATAGTTTGAAGTCAGTTAATGTGATGTCTCCAGATTTTTTTTTGTTTTGTTTTGCTTAGTCTTGCTTTGGCTATGTGGGGTCCTTTTTGGTTCCATATGAATTTTAGAATTTTTTTTTTTCGAGTTCTGTGAAGAATGATGGTACTTTGATAGGAATTGCACTGAATATGTAGATTGCTTTTGACAGTATGGTCATTTCCACAATATTGATTCTACCCATCCATGAGCATGGGATGTGCTTCCATTTGTTTGTCATCAGTGATTTCTTTCAGCAGTGTTTCGTAGTTTTCCTTGTAGAGGTCTTTCACCTCCTTGGTTTTATATGTATATGTCTTAGATAGTTTTTATTACCTTGAGGTATGTCCCTTCCATGCCAATTTTTCTGAGGGTTTTAATCATAAAGCAATGCTTTATGATTTTATATATATATATATGTGCACACACACACAACAGTTCTCTCTCTATATATTGCAGCTGTTGTAAAAGGGATTGCGTTCTTGATTTGTTTCTTAGCTTGGTCATTGTTGGTATTTAGTGGTGTTACTGACTTGAGAACATTTATTTTGTATTCTGAAACTTTACCGAATTCACTTATCCAATCTAGAAGCCTTTTGGATGAGTCTTGAGAGTTTTCTCGGTATACAATCTTATCAGTGAACCGCAAGTTTGACTTCCTCTTTACTGATTTGGATGCCCTTTCTTTCTTTCTCTCTCATGGCTGCTTGCTTTGGCTAGGACTTCCAGTATTATGTTGAAATGAAGTGGTGAAAGTGAGCATCCTTGGCTTGTTCCGGTTCTCAGGGGGAATGCTTTCAACTTTTCCCTGTTCAGTATAATGTTGGCTGTCGGTTTGTCATAGATAGCATTATCTTGAGGTATGTCCCTTCCATGTCAATTTTTCTGAGGGTTTTAATCATAAAGCGATGCTGAATTTTGTCAAATGCTTTTTCAGCATTGATTGGGATAATAATGTGATTTTTGTTTTTAATTTTGTTTACTGGATATATTACTTTTATTGACTTATATATCCCTGCATCCCTGGTATGAAACCCATTTGGCTACTGCTGTATTATCTTTAAAATCTTTTTTTCTTAAGTTATTGGGGTACTGGTGGTATTTGGTTACATGAGTAAGTTGTTTAGTGGTGATTTGTGGGATTTTTGGTGCAGTCATCACCCGAGCAGTATACACTGCACCATATTTGTAGTCTTTTATCCCTTGACCCCCTCCTACTTTTCTCCCCAAGACCCCACAGTCCATTGTGTATCATTCTTTGTCTTTACATCCTCATAGCTAACTTCCACATATCAGTGAGAACATAAGATGTTTGGTTTTCCATTCATTAGTTACTTCACTTAGAATATTAATCTCCAGTTTCATCCAGGTCACTGCAAATGCTGTTAATTCATTCCTTTTCATGGCTGTGTAGTATTCCATACATGTATATGTATCACAGTTTTTTTTAATCCACTCATTGATCAGCATTTGGGTTGGTTCCACAATTTTGCAATTGTAAATTGTGCTGCTGTAAACATGCATGTGCAAGTATATTTTTCAAATAATGACTTCTTTTCCTCTGGGTAGATACCTACTAGTGGGATTGCCAGATCAAATGATAACTCCCCTTTTAGTTCTTTAAGGAATCTCCACACTTGTTTCCATAGGGGTTGTAGTAGTATACATTCCCACCAGCAGTGTGGAAGTGTTCCTGGTTCACTGCATCCACGCCAACGTCTACTGCTGTTTTTTTGATTATGGCCATTCTTGCAGGAGTGAGGTGGTATCTCATTGTGGTTTTGATTTGCATTTCCCTCACCATTAGTGGTGTTGAGCATTTTTAAATATGTTTGTTGGACATTTGTATATCTTCTTTTGAGATTTGTCTATTCATGTCCTTAGCCCACTTTTTGATGGGATTGTTTGTTTGTTTGTTTTTTGAGACAGAGTCTTGTTCTTGCTGCCCAGGCTGGAGTGCAATGGTGAGATCTTGGCTCACTGCAACCTCCGCCTCCCAGGTTTAAGTGATTCTCCTGCCTCAGCCTCCCAAGTAGCTGGGATTACAGGCACCTGCCACCACGCCTGGCTCATTTTGTAATTTTTTTT
>NW_012109086.1:529853-535203 GCF_000951045.1 Mandrillus leucophaeus
TTTTTTTTTTTTTTTTTTTTGCAGCTGTTGTAAAAGGGGTCGAGTTCTTCTCCGCTTGGTCACTGTTGGTGTATAGAAGAGCTATGATTTATGTACATTAATCTTGTGTCCAAAAACTTTGCTGAATTCTTTTATCAGTTCTAGGAGCTTTCTGGAGGAGTCTTTAGGGTTTTCAAGGCAAACAATCGTAACGTCAGCAAACAGTGACTGTTTGACTTCCTCTTTACTAATTTGGATGCCCTTTATATCATTCTCTTATCTGATTGCTCTGGCTAGGACTTCCAGTACTGTGTTGAAGAGGAGTGGTGAGAGTGGGTGTCCTTGTCTTGTTCCCGTTCTCAGAGAGAATGCTTTCAACTTCTCCCCATTCAGTATTATATTGGCTGTGGGTTTGTCATAGATGGCTTTTATTACATTGAGGTATGTCCCTTGTATGCTGATATTGCTGAGCGTTGTAATCATAAAGTGATGCTGGATTTTGTTGAATCCTTTTTTTTTTCTGCATCTATCGAGATGATTGTGTGATTTTTGTTGTTAATTTTGTTTATGTGGAGTATGACATTTATTGACCTGTATATGGTTAAATGGTCCTTGCATCCTTGGTATGAAACCCACTTGATCCTGATGGATTATCTTTTTGATATGTTGTTGGATTCAGTTAGCTAGTATTTTGTTAAGGATTTTAGCATCTGTGTTCATCAAGGATATGGATCTGTAGTTTTCTTTGTTGATTGTGTCCTTTCCTGGTTTTGGCATTAGGGTAATGCTGGCTTCACAGAATGAATTATGGAGGGTTCCTTTTTCCTTTATCTTGTGGAATTGTGTCAAAAGGATTGGTACCACTTCTTTGAATATCTGGTAGAATTCTCCTATGAATCCGTCTGGTCCTAGACTTTTTTTTTGTTGATAATTTTAAAATTACCATTTCAATCTCACTGCTTGTATTGGTGTGTTCAGGGTATCTAATTCTTTCTGATATAAGTTAGGAGAGTTGTATTTTTCCAGGAATTTATCCCTTTCTCCTAGGTTTTCTAGCTTATGTGTGTAAAGGTGTTGATAGTAGCCTTGAATGATCTTTTGTATTTCAGTGGTGTCAGTTGTAGTGTATCCTGTTTTGTTTCTTAGTGAGGTTATTTGGATTTTCTTCTTTTCTCGGTTAATTTTGCTTAATGGTCTATCAATTTTATTTTATCTTTTCAACAAACCAGTTTCTTGTTTCATTTATCTTTTTTGTTGTTGTTGTTGCAATTTCATTTAGTTCTGCTCTGATGTTCGTTATTTCTCTTTTTCTGCTGGGTTTCAGTTTGATTTGTTCTTGTTTCGCTAGTTCCTTGAGGTGTGACCTTAGATTGTCTATTTGTGCTCTTTCAGACTTTTTGATGTAGGTGTTTAGGGCTATGAACTTTTCTCTTAGCACCACCTTAGCTGTATCCTAGAGTTTCGATAGGTTGTGTCATTATTGTCATTCAGTTCAAAGAATTTTTAAATTTCCATCTTGATTTTGTTTTTGACCCAATTCTCATTCAGGAGCAGGTTATTTAATTTCCATGTATTTGCTTCGTTTTGAATGTTCCTTTTGGAGTTGATTTCTAGTTTTATTCCACTGTGGTCTGAGAGAGTGCTTGATGTAATTTCAACTTTCTTAAATTTATTGAGGCTTGTGTTATGGCCTATCACATGGTTTATCTTGGAGAAAGTTCCATGTGTTGTTGAACAGAATGTGTATTCTGCGGTTGTTGGATGCAATGTTCTATATATATCTGTTAAGTGAATTTGTCCCAAGGTATAGTTTAAATCCATTGTTTCTTTGTTGACTTTCTGTCTTGATGACCTGTTTAGTGCTGTCAGTGGAGTACTGAAGTCCCCCACTATTATTGTGTTGCTATCTATCTCATTTCTTAGGTCTAGTAGTAATTGTTTTATAAATTTGGGAACTCCAGTGTTAGGTGCATATATGTTTAGGATTGTGATATTTTTCTGTTGGACAAGACCTTTTATCATTATATAATGTTCTTCTTAACTGCTGTTGCTTTAAAGTTTTTTTTGCCTGATGTAAGAATAGCTACCCCTGCTTGCTTTTGGTGTCCATTTGCTTTGCAAGAAATGCCTTTTCCCACCCCTTTACTTTAAGTTTATGTGAGTCTTTATGTGTTAGGTGAGTCTCCTGAATGCAGCAGATAGTTGGTTGGTGAGTTCTTACCCATTATGTGGTTCTGTATTTTTTAAGTGTAGCATATATAGGCCATTTACATTCAATGTCAGTATTGAAATGTGAGGTACCATTGCAGTCATCATACTCTTTGTTGCCTCAGTACTTTTTTTGTTTTTGCTTTTTTTGTTTTTTGTTTTTATATATATATAAATACACCCAGCTTGTATTTTTGTTTTATAGGTCCTGCATGATTTATGCTTTAAAGAGGTTCTGTTCGGATGTGTTTCCAGGATTTGTTTAAAGATTTAGAGCTTCTTTTAGCAGTTCATGTAGTGGTGGTTTGGTAATGGTGAATTCTCTCAGCATTTGTTTGTCTGAAAATGACTATCTTTTCTTCATATATGATGATTAGTTTTGCTGGCTACAAAATTCTTGGCAATCATTTTGTTTGAGGAGGCCGAAGATAGGGTCCCGATCCCTTCTAGCTTGTAGGGTTTCTTCTGAGAAATCTGCTGTTAATCTGATAGGTTTTCCTTAATAGGCAACCTGGTGCTTCCGTCTCCCAGCTCTTAAGATTCTTTCCTTTGTGTTAACTTTGGATAACCTGATGACAATATGCCTAGATAAAGATGTTTTTGCGATGAATTTCCCTGGTGTTTTTTGTGCTTCTTGTATTTGCACGTCTAGGTCTTTAGCAAGGCTAGGGAAGTTTTCCTCAACTATTTCCCCAAATAAGTTTTCCAAGCTTTTAGAATTGTCTTCTTCCTCAGGAGCACTGATTATTCTTAGGTTTGGTCATTTAACATAATCTCAGACTTCTTGGAGGCTTTATTTATATTTTCTGACTCTCTTTTTTTTTTTGACTTTGATGGATTGGGTTAATTCAAAGATCTTGTCTTTGAGGTCTGAATTTTTTTCTTCTACTTGTTCAATTCTGTTGCTGAGATTTTCCAGAGCATTTCACATTTCTAAAAGTGTGTCCAAAATTTCCTGAATTTTTGACTGCTTTTTCTTTAAGTGATCTATTTCCTTGAATATTTCTCCCTTCTCTTCTTGTATCATTTTTTGGATTTCCTTGCACTGGGATTTGCGTTTCTCTGATCCTCTCTGATTAGCTTAATAACAAACCTCCTGAGTTCTTTTTCAGGTAAATCAGGGATTTCTTCTTGATTTGGATCCATTACTGGTGAACTAGTGTGATTTTTGGGGGGTGTCAAAGCACGTTGTTTTGTCATATTACCGGGGTTGGTTTTCTGGTTCCTCCTTATTTGGGTAGGCTCTATCAGAGGGAAGGTCTAGGGCTGAAGGCTGTTGTTCAGACTTTTTTCTCCCATGGGGTGTTCCCTTGATGTAGTGCTCGCCCGCTTTTCCTGTGGATGTGGCTTCCTGTGAGCCAAAGTGCAGTAATGATTGTCTCTCTTCTGGGTCTAGCCACCCAGCGAGTCTACCCGGTTCCAGACTGGTACTGGGTGTTGTCTGCACACAGTCCTGTGATGTGAACCGTCTATGGGTCTCTCAGCTGTGGATACCAGCACCTGTTCCAGTGGAGGTGGTGGAGGATGCAGTGGACTCCGTTAAGGTCCTTAGCTCTGATGGTTTAATGCTCTATTTTTGTGCTGGTTGGCCTCCTGCCAGGAGGTGGCATTTTCCAGAAAGCATCAGCTGTAGTAGTGTGGGGAGGGACTCTGGTGGGCGGGACCCTGGAACTCCCAAGATTAAATTCCCTTTATCTTCTGCTACTAGGGTGGATTGGGAAGGACCATCAGGTGTAGGCGAGGCTTGGCGTGATGAGCTGAGACTCTCCTTGGGCGGGTCTTGTTGTGGCTGCTGTGGGGGATGGGAGTGAGATTCCCAGGTCATTGGAGCTGTGTACCTTAGGAGGATTGTGGCTCCCTCTGCTCAGTCATGCTGGTTGTCAGGGGAATGGGGGGAAGCCAGCAGTCACAGGCCTCACCCAGCTCCCATGTAAACCGAAGGGCCACTCTCATTCCCACTGTGCCTCCCACAACAGCCCTGAGTCTGTTTCCAGGCAGAGGGTGAGATGGACTTGAAAACTTATTGGAGGCTTTCTGCCTCCTAACTGTGAAAGAAAAGGGCTTTAGTTCTTCCCCCTGCCTGTGAAGTCTGTGCGCCAGATTCATGCCCTCCCCCAAGTTCTGGCCAAGAGGCTTCTCGCTCCTTTCAAATTGTTACAGAGTTCTGCTAGAGAATTCCTTCTCCCTGTGGAGTTTTACCCCCTGCTCCTCTGGCCATCCTCCCGATGGATCCCTGTGGTGTCAGGCAGGAATGGACTGCTTGGGGACCCACGGAGCTCCCAGCGCCTTTCTGGTGCTTCCTGTACGCCTGCATTTCGCTCAACTCTCTAACTTGACTCAACTCCAGGTAAAGTTAAACTTCTCCCACAAACAGACCTTCAGCTTCTCTAGTGGGGGTGTGTTTGGGAAAGGAGAGAGTCTCCCTTCCCACTTCTGCAGTTGGGGCACTCACAGTTTTTAGGGTGTCTCCTCGGTCCTGCAGGAGCAGTCTGATTCCTTCCGAGGGTCTTTGGATCCTCTCAGGATTGCTGGTTTTTTCTTCCAGTCAATCTGGGCTAAAAATCACAGTGCAAACCTCTGCATGCTGCCTTTGTTTGTAGCTGCAATCTAGTCCTGCCTCCCATCTGCCATGATCCCAGAATCCACCTGTATTATCCCTTTGATACGCTGTTGGATTCGGTTAGCTAGCATTTTGTTGATGATTTTTGCATCTATGTTCATCAGGGATATTGGTCTGTAGTTTTCTTTTCTTTCTTTTTTTTGGTTATGTCCTTAACTGGTTTTGGAATTAGGGTGATATTGACTTCATAGAATGATTTAGAGGCATTCCCTCTTTCTTTATCTTTTGGAATATTTTCAGTAAGATTGATACCAATTCTGCTTTGAATGTCTGATACAATTCAGCTGTGAATCCATCTGATGCTGGACTTTTTTCGTTGGCAATTTTTTTTTTTTCCCCCTGAGAGGGAGTCTTGCTCTGTTACCCAGGCTGGAGTGCTGTTGAGAGGTGAAACCGGCTGGGCTTCTCCGTCTGGTGGGGTGTTGGGGAAATTTTCTGTCTAGTTAAAGGTTTGTAAATGCACCAATCAGCGCTCTGTGTCTAGCTAAAGGTTTGTAAACACACCAATCAGTGCTCTATAAAAACAGACCAATCAATGCTCTG
>NW_012109086.1:535253-538723 GCF_000951045.1 Mandrillus leucophaeus
TGATTTTTGGGGGGTGTCAAAGCACGTTGTTTTGTCATATTACCGGGGTTGGTTTTCTGGTTCCTCCTTATTTGGGTAGGCTCTATCAGAGGGAAGGTCTAGGGCTGAAGGCTGTTGTTCAGACTTTTTTCTCCCATGGGGTGTTCCCTTGATGTAGTGCTCGCCCGCTTTTCCTGTGGATGTGGCTTCCTGTGAGCCAAACTGCAGTAATAATTGTCTCTCTTCTGGGTCTAGCCACCCAGCGAGTCTACCCGGTTCCAGACTGGTACTGGGTGTTGTCTGCACACAGTCCTGTGATGTGAACCGTCTATGGGTCTCTCAGCTGTGGATACCAGCACCTGTTCCAGTGGAGGTGGTGGAGGATGCAGTGGACTCCGTTAAGGTCCTTAGCTCTGATGGTTTAATGCTCTATTTTTGTGCTGGTTGGCCTCCTGCCAGGAGGTGGCATTTTCCAGAAAGCATCAGCTGTAGTAGTGTGGGGAGGGACTCTGGTGGGCGGGACCCTGGAACTCCCAAGATTAAATTCCCTTTATCTTCTGCTACTAGGGTGGATTGGGAAGGACCATCAGGTGTAGGCGAGGCTTGGCGTGATGAGCTGAGACTCTCCTTGGGCGGGTCTTGTTGTGGCTGCTGTGGGGGATGGGAGTGAGATTCCCAGGTCATTGGAGCTGTGTACCTTAGGAGGATTGTGGCTCCCTCTGCTCAGTCATGCTGGTTGTCAGGGGAATGGGGGGAAGCCAGCAGTCACAGGCCTCACCCAGCTCCCATGTAAACCGAAGGGCCACTCTCATTCCCACTGTGCCTCCCACAACAGCCCTGAGTCTGTTTCCAGGCAGAGGGTGAGATGGACTTGAAAACTTATTGGAGGCTTTCTGCCTCCTAACTGTGAAAGAAAAGGGCTTTAGTTCTTCCCCCTGCCTGTGAAGTCTGTGCGCCAGATTCATGCCCTCCCCCAAGTTCTGGCCAAGAGGCTTCTCGCTCCTTTCAAATTGTTACAGAGTTCTGCTAGAGAATTCCTTCTCCCTGTGGAGTTTTACCCCCTGCTCCTCTGGCCATCCTCCCGATGGATCCCTGTGGTGTCAGGCAGGAATGGACTGCTTGGGGACCCACGGAGCTCCCAGCGCCTTTCTGGTGCTTCCTGTACGCCTGCATTTCGCTCAACTCTCTAACTTGACTCAACTCCAGGTAAAGTTAAACTTCTCCCACAAACAGACCTTCAGCTTCTCTAGTGGGGGTGTGTTTGGGAAAGGAGAGAGTCTCCCTTCCCACTTCTGCAGTTGGGGCACTCACAGTTTTTAGGGTGTCTCCTCGGTCCTGCAGGAGCAGTCTGATTCCTTCCGAGGGTCTTTGGATCCTCTCAGGATTGCTGGTTTTTTCTTCCAGTCAATCTGGGCTAAAAATCACAGTGCAAACCTCTGCATGCTGCCTTTGTTTGTAGCTGCAATCTAGTCCTGCCTCCCATCTGCCATGATCCCAGAATCCACCTGTATTATCCCTTTGATACGCTGTTGGATTCGGTTAGCTAGCATTTTGTTGATGATTTTTGCATCTATGTTCATCAGGGATATTGGTCTGTAGTTTTCTTTTCTTTCTTTTTTTTGGTTATGTCCTTAACTGGTTTTGGAATTAGGGTGATATTGACTTCATAGAATGATTTAGAGGCATTCCCTCTTTCTTTATCTTTTGGAATATTTTCAGTAAGATTGATACCAATTCTGCTTTGAATGTCTGATACAATTCAGCTGTGAATCCATCTGATGCTGGACTTTTTTCGTTGGCAATTTTTTTTTTTTTCCCCTGAGAGGGAGTCTTGCTCTGTTACCCAGGCTGGAGTGCTGTTGAGAGGTGAAACCGGCTGGGCTTCTCCGTCTGGTGGGGTGTTGGGGAAATTTTCTGTCTAGTTAAAGGTTTGTAAATGCACCAATCAGCGCTCTGTGTCTAGCTAAAGGTTTGTAAACACACCAATCAGTGCTCTATAAAAACAGACCAATCAATGCTCTGTAAAATGGACCAATCAGCAGGATGTGGGCAGGACCAAATAAGGAAATAAAAGCTGGTCACCCCAGCCAGCAGCAGCAACCCACTGCAGTCCCCTTTCAGGCTGTGGAAGCTTTGTTGTTTTGCTCTTCACAATAAATCTTGCTGCTGCTCATTCTTTGGGTCTGTACTACCTTTACGAGCTGTAACACTCACTGTGAAGGTCTGCGGCTCCACTCCTGAAGTCAGCAAGACCACGAACCCACACTGGGAGGAACAAATAACTCCGACACACCATCTTTAAGAGCTGTAACACTCACTGCCAAGGTCTGTGGCTTCACTCCTGAAGTTGGCTTAGACCATGAACCCATCGGAAAGAAGAAACTCCAGACACATCTGAACATCTGGAGGAACAAACTCCGGACACACCACCTTTAAGAAACGTAACACTCACCGTAAGGGTCTGTGGCTTCATTCTGACACCAAGAACCCACTGGAAGGAACCAGTTCTGGACACACTGTGGCACGATATTTGCTCACTGTGACCTCTGCCTCCTGGATTTAAACAATTCTCCTGCCTCGGCCTCCCAAGTAGTTGGGATTATAGGTGTGTGCCACCGCACCCAGGTAATTTTTTTGTATTTTTAGTAGAGATGGTGTTTCACCATGTTGGCTAGGCTGGTCTCGAACTCATGACCTAGTGATCTGCTCACCTCGGCCTCCCAAAGTGTTGGGATTACTGTGAGCCACCACAGTCGACTTTGTTGGCAATTTTTTTTTTTTTGAGACGGAGTTTCACTCTTGTTGTCTAGGCTGGAGTGCAATGGCATGATCTCGGCTCACTGTAATGTCCGCCTTCTGAGTTCAAGGGATTCTCCTGCGACAGCCTACTGAGTAACTGGGATTACAGGTGCTTGCCATTATATCAAGCTAATTTTTTGTATTTTTAGTAGAGATGGGGTTTCACCATTTTGGTCAGGCTGATCTTGAACTCCTGACCTCAGGTGATCTACCTGCCTCGGCCTCCCGAAGTGCTGAGAGTTGTGAGCCAACGTGCCTGCCTGGCAATTTTAAAATTACTGTTTCAATCCTGCTACTTGTAATTGGCCTGTTCACAGTTTCTGTTTCTTCCTGATTTAACCTAGGAGGGTGGTATATTTCCAGGAATTTATCTGTCTCCACTAGATTTTCTAGTTTATGTGTGTAAAGATGTTCATAGTAGCCTTGAATGATCTTTCATATTTCTGTGATATCAGTTGTAATGTCTCCCATTTCATTTCTAATTGAGCTTGTTTGGATCTTCTCTCTTTTCTTGGTTAATCTTGCTAATGTTCTAGTAGTTTTGTTTCTTTCCAAAGAACCAGCTTTTTGTTATATATATATATATATATATATAATGCTTATATATATATTAACATATATATACTTATATTTTAAACTTGTATAAGTTTAAATTTCATTTAGTTCTGCTGTGATCGTTGTTATTTCTTTTC
>NW_012109086.1:543828-613837 GCF_000951045.1 Mandrillus leucophaeus
TTTTTTTTTTTTTTTTTGGTTTGTTCTTGTTTCTCTAGTTCCTTGAAGTGTGACCTGAGATTGTCTATTTGCATTCTTTCATACTTTTTGATGTAGGTGTTCAACGCTCTGAATTTCCTCTTAGCACCACTTTTGCCGTATCCCAGAGGTTTTGAAAAGTTGTGTCACTATTATCATTCAGTTCAAATAATTTTAAAATTTCCGTCTTGATTTTACTGTTGACCCAAAGATAATTCAAGAGCAGATTAATTAATTTTCATGTATTTTTTATACTTTTGAGGGTTCTTTTTGGAGTTAATTTCTAGTTTTATTCCACTGTGATCTGAGAGGATACTTGATATAATTTTGATTTTTTAAAATTTACCGAAACTTGTTTTGTGACCTATCACATGGTCTATCTTGGAGAATGTTCCATGTGCTGAAGAAAAGAATGTATATTCTGCAGTTGTTGGGCAGAATGTTCTGGAAATATCTGGTAGGTCCATTTGTATAGTTTAAGTCCATTGTTTGTTTGTTGATTTGTTGATTTTCTGTCTTGATGACTTGTCTAGTGTTGTCAGTGGAATACTGAAGTCCTCCACTATTATTGTGTTGCTGTTTATCTTGTTTTTTAGGTCTAGTAGTAATTGTTTTATAAATTTGGGAGCTCCAGTGTTAGGTGCATATATAGTTAGGATTGTGATATTTTCCTGCTGAACAAGGTCTTTTATCATTATATAATGTTCTTCTTTGTCTTTTTAAACTGTTGTTACTTTAAAGTCTGTTTTGTTTGATACGAGAATAGCTACTCTTGCTCTCTTTTGGGTTTCATTGATGTAAAACGTCTTTTCCCACCCCTTTACCTTAAGTTTATGTGAGTTCTTAAGTGTTTGTTGAGTCTCTTGAAGGCAGCAGACAGTTGATTGGTGTATTTTTATCCATTCTGCTGTTCTCTATCTTTTAAGTGGAGCATTTGGCCCATTTACATTCAGTGTTAACATTGAGATGTGAGGTAGTGATGTTCTATTCATCATATTAGTTGTTGCCTTAATACCTTGTTTTTTTCCCCACTGTGTTACTGTTTTATAGGCCCTGTGAGATTTATGATTAAAGAGGTTCTATTAATATTTTGGTGTATTTTGAGGTTTTGTTTCAAGATTTAGAATTCATTTAAGCATTTCTTGTGGTGCTGGTTTAGGAGTGGCAAATTCTGTCAGCATTTGTTTGTCTGGAAAAAGACTTTATCTCTCCTTCATTTATGAAACTTGCTTTTGCTGAGTACAAAATTCTTGGCTGATAATTGTTTTGTTTTAGGAGGCTAAAGATGGGTTCCCAATACCTTCTGGCTTATAAGGTTTCTGCTGAGAAGTCTGATAAGTTTTCCTTTATAGGTTACCTAATACTTTGCCTTACAGCTCTTAAGATTCTTTCCTTAAGATTCTTGACTTTAGGCAACCTGATGACTATGTGCTTAGGTGATGATCTTTTTGTGATGAATTTCCCAGGTGTTCTTTGAGCTTCTTGTATTTAGACGCCTAGATCTCTAGCAAGACCAGGGAAGTTTTCCTCTATTATTCCCTCAAATAAGCTTTCCAAATTTTTAGATTTCTCTTCTTCCTCAAGAACATCAGTTATTCTTAGGTTTGGCTGTTTGGAGGGTTTGTTCATTTTTACATTCTTTTTTTCTTTGTCTGATTGGGTTAATTCAGAAGCCTTGTCTTTTGAGGTCTGAAGTTCTTCTGTTTGTGTCTAGTCTATTGTTGACCTTTCCAATCCATTTTGTATATCTCTAAGTGTATCTTTCATTTCCAGAAGTGATTTTTTTTTTTCATTATGGTATCATTTCTCTGGAGAATTTTTCATCCATATCCTGTATTGCTTCTTGAATGTATTGAAGTTGTTTTTCACCTTCCTCTGGTATTTCCTTGAGTAGCTTAATAATCATCCTTCTGAGTTCTTTGGCAATTCAGAGATTTCTTCTTGGCTTGTATCCATTGCTGAGGAGCTGGTGTGATCATTGGGGCTATTATAGAACCCCGTTTTGTCATATTACCAGAATTGCTTTTCTTTCTTTCTTTCTTCTTTTTTTTTTTTTCTCATTTGGGTAGACTATTTCAGTGAAGAAGTCTGAAACTCAAGGCCTGCTGTTCAGATTCTCTCATTCCATGGGGTGATCCGTAGATGTTGTGCTCTTCCTTTTCCCCTAGCGCTGGGGCTCCCTAAGAGCAGCTGGACTGTAGTGATTCTTACCGTTCTTCTGGGCCTAGCCACCCAGTGGAGCTACCAGGCTATGGGCTGGTGCCCGGGGAATGTCTGGAAAGAGTTCTGTGATGTAATCTTTCTTCAGGTCTCCCAGTCTTGGATACCAAGCACCTTTTCTGGTGGAGGAGGCAGGGGAGTGAGGTAGACTCTGTGGGAGTCCTTGGTTGTAGATGTTTAGTGTGCTGGCTTTCTCTAATGCTGGTTATACAAGCAGTAAAGTCGTCACATGAACACACTCAGGACCTTTGGTTAGCCAGGATGTTGCCGGAAGTGGATTTAGGTGTTGTCTTTTCCTTCCTGGGATCAGGGTTATTCTGTCATGGGTTACTGTAGTGGCCTGAGTTGGTTGGCCTCTAGCTAGGAGATGGTGCTTTCAAGAGAGCACCAGTTGCAGTAGTTGTAGGGGGCTCTAAGCTTGCCCTAAGATGGTCAGGGTAAGTATTTTGGATACTCAAATGATCGGCAGGGTCATGAAGCTCCCAAGAGTTTCTGAGCTTTGTGTTTGGCTACCAGGGCAGGTAGGAAAATACCATCAGCTTGGGGCAGAGTTAGGAGGGTCTAGGCTCAGATTTTCCTTGGGTGGGGCTTGCTGCAGCCACTGTGAGGGATGGGGGTAGTTCTCAGGCCAATTGGGTTATGTTCCAGAGGGGATTTTGCCTGCCTCCGCTGTATTATATAGTTTGCCAGGGTAGTAGGAGATAGCTGCTAGCAAGAGGCCTGACTCAGCTCCCACACTGTTGGTTGGGCCAGCCTCTCTTCTGCAGTGGACCATTCAGACCTTGCCCCAGGCTGTGAGGTACCCCACTGAGAAAGCAAGCACGACTTTCAGACCTCACCCCTCCCCATCTGCCTATTTCATTGGCAGCAGCAGCTGGTATCCACAGCAGCTCCTACTCATCCCTCAGACTCCGCTTAAGAAAATTTGTGCCCAGTTGAAACCACTACCAATTTCAGTTGGGAGGTTTCTTCACCCTGTGACCCTCCCCCGATTCCACTGGCTGCCTTCTGTGAGGGCCTCTGTAAGGTATACTGAGGGATGGCTTCCCTAGGCTTGAGCTGGAGACTGGGAGTACATCCAAGGCACTCCCCAGTGCTACTTCTGCTTTTATACTTTGTGTGAATCCCTAAATCCATTTAATCTCTAGGTAAGGTTAAATCCTTGTCCTATGATCTGAATTTTCAGATTCCCCAGTGGGAATGTGTATTCAGAGGTAAGTTTTCCCCTTCTAACACTTTGGGAACTCACAGGTTTTTTTCCTGTTTCATGAAATTTGCATTGGTGTGCTGCTTCTTTCAAAGGCTCTGTGAATTCTTTTGTTTTCCTGGTATGTTCCTGCCGTGGTTCTTGGAGCAAAAGATTATGGTGTGAGTCTCCACATACTGTTCTGTCCATTCATGTGGGAGCTGCACATTAGCTCTGTCTCCTGTCTGCTGTTTTCCCTCATTTTAATTTTTTTTTTAATAGAAATGAGGTCTCCTTATGATCTCAAACCCCTGAACTGAATTGATCCTCCTGCCTGGGCCTCCCTAAGTGCTGGCATTATAGGTGTGAGCCACCTGCACCTGGATGAAAAACCAGTTTTTAAAAAGCAAGTCTGACTGTTTAACTTGACCTGTAAAACAAACGTAATCAAACAACTTCAATCAAGCAGTTAACAAAAGATAAATTACTAATAAATCAGTTATAGAATAATACAATAATACCAGTTAATAATTATTACCAAGCTGTTTTAATATAATAGTGGGACAAATTAGTGGCTTTCTTGGTAAAATCCTTTTATTCATTTACACTGAGGGAATATAGCACCTTTCATCCAAAGAACCGAAGGTGCTTTACAAGCATGAGCATTTAAAAAACGATTATATTTTAACAACCTGGAGTCTTGCTGTTAAATCTCTTTGATTCCAGATACACAATTTTCTGGAAGTGATTATATTAGGGACAATGAAAGAGGCTCAGAAAGAATTCTGATTTCCTTTCACAATACAGTCATTTCCCAAAACCTAGTGCTGGACTTGCAAAGCAAAAACACACAAATCTTACAAAGCAAAAACACACAAATTTTCCTTGCAATGACCAATATTGCAAGAAACATTAGTGTTCTGAAATGAATCCAATTGTATGTGGAACTTAGTAAAAGGCAAGGATGGCATTTTAATTCAATGGGAAGTGGTTTGTGTGTTGCTAGTATAATTGACTATTCTTTTGGAAGATCCTATTATAGAGTTTCTCATTATCTAATCTCTCCTTGGCCATCATGGTGCTAGCCATCCAGAATAAGTATTATTTTCTCCAGCTAATATAGTTTGGCTCTCTGTCCACAGCCAAATCTCATGTTGAACTGTAATCCTCAGTGTTGGGGGAGGGACCTGGTGGGAGGTGATTGGATCATGAGGCAGATTTCCCAATGCTGTTCTCATGATCATGAGTGCATTCCCACGAAATCTGGTTGTTTAAAAGTGTGCAGCACTTCCCCCTTTGCTCTCTCTCTCCTGCCACCATGTGAAGACATGCTCATTTACCCTGCAACCTTCTGCCATGATTGGAAGCTTCCTGAGGCCTCCCCAACGATGCCTCCTATATAGCCTGTGGAACTGTGAGTCTATTTAAACTCTTTTCTTTATAAATTACCTAGTCTGAGGTAGTTCTTTATAGCAGTGTGAGAACTGACTAACACAGAAAACTCATTCTAGGAGAAGTGGGGCATTGTTACAAAGATACTTGAAAATGTGGAAGCAACTTTGAAACTGGTAACAGACAGAGGTTGGGACACTTCGGAGGGCTCAGAAGAAGACAGGAAGATGAGGGAAAGTTTGGAACTTCTTAGAGACTTGTTGATTGGTTTTGACCAAAATGCTGATAGTTATATGGACAATAAAGTCCAGGCTGAGGTGGTCTCAGATGGAGATGAGGGAGTTACTGGGAAATGAAGCACAGGTCACTGTTGCTATGCTTCAGAAAGAGTGACAGCATTGTGCTCTTGCTCTAAGGATCTGTGGAACTGTGAACTTGAGATGATTTAGGGTATCTGGTGGAAGAAATTTTAAGCATCAAAGCATTCAAGAGGTCGTCTGACTGTTTCTAAAAGCCTGTGTTCATTTGCGTAAGCAAAGGGAACCTATATTTAAAAGAGAAGCAGAGCATAAAAGTTTGGAAAATTTTCAGCCTGACCATGTTTTAGGAAAGAAAAACCCATTTTCTTGGGAGAAATTCAAGCCTGCTGCAGAAATGTGCATAAGTAAAGAGGAGCCAAACGTTAATAGCCAAGACAACGGGGAAAGTGCCTCCAGGGCACTTTAGAGACCTTCATGGCAGCCCCTCCCATCACAGGCCTGGAAGCCTAGGAGGAAAAATGGTTTTGTGCACCAGGCCCAGGGCCCCACTGCTCTGTGCAACCTTGGGACATGACGCCGTGTGTCCCAGCCACTCGAGCTCCAGCTTTGGCTAAAGGGGCCAAAGTATAGCTTGGGCCATTGCTGCAGAGGGTGCAAGCCCCAAGCCTTGGTGGCTTCCAAGTGGTATTGGGCTTGCAGGTGCACAGAAGGCAAGAGTTGAGGTTTGAGAGCCTCTGTCTAGATTTCAGAGGATGTATAGAAATGCGTGAATGTCCAGGCAGAAGTCTGCTGCAGGGACAGAGGCTTCAGGAGAACCTCTACTAGGGCAGTGCAGAGGGAGAATGTGGGGTTGGAGCCCCCACACAGAGTCTCCACTGTGGCACTGCTTAGTGGAACTGTGAGAAGACAGTCACCATTCTCCAGATCCCAGAATGGTAGATCCACCAACAGCTTGCACTGTGTGCCTGGAAAAGCTGCAGGCCTACTCAATGCCAGCTCTTGAGAGCAGCTATGGGAGCTGAGCCCTGTAGAGTTACATGAGCATGTTGAGATCAGCTTGGTTGGGGAGACCCTAACCCAGCAGTGCTAGAGGAATTAAAGACACACACAGAAATATAGAGGTATAGAGTGGGAAATCAGTGGTCTCACAGCCTTCAGAGCTAACAGCCCCGAACAGAGATTTACCCACATACTTAACAGCAAGCCAGTCATTAGCATTGTTTCCATAGATATCAGACTAACTTAAAGTATCCCTTATGGGAAACGAAGGAATGGGCCGAAATAAAGGGATGAGTTTGGCTAGTTATCTGCAGCAGGAGCATGTCCTTAAAACACAGATTGCTCATGCTGTAGTTTGTGGCTTAAGAATGCCTTTAAACAGTTTTCTGCCCTGGGTGGGCCAGGTGTTCCTTGCTCTCATTCCAGTAAACCCACAACCATCCAGCATGGGTGTTATGGCCATCATGAACATGTCACAGTGCTGCAGAGAGTTTGTTTATGGCCAGGTTTTGGGGGGCCTGTTCCCAACATGAGCATAGCTGCATAAGGCCTTGGGAGCCCACCCCTTCCATTAGTGTGCCCTAGATGTGAGACGTGGAGTCAAAGGGGAGATTATTTTGGAGCTCTAAGATTTTATGATGTCTCTGTTCGGTTTTGGACTTGCATGGGGCCTGTAGCTCCTTTCTTTTGGCTAATTTGTATCTTTTGGAGCAGGAGCACTTACCCAATACCTGTATCCCCATTGTATCTTGGAAGTAACTAACTCATTTTTGATTTTACAGGCTCATAGGTGGAAGGGACTTGCCTTGTTTCAGATAAGACTTTGGACTTGCGGGGACTGATGTGAAGGCATGATTGATTTTTGAAATGTGACAAGGACATGAGATTTGGGAGGGGTTGGGGTGAAATAAAGTTTGGCTCTGTGTCCCCACCCAAATCTCATGTTGAATTGTAATCTCCAGTGTTGCAGGAGGGGCTTGGTGGAGGGTGATTGGATCATGGTGGCAAATTTCCTCCTTGCTGTTTTTGTGATAGTGAGTGAGCTCTCATGAGGCCTGGTTGTTTAAAAGTGTGTAGCATTTCCCCCTTTGCTCTATCTCTCCTGCCATCATGTGAAGATGTACTTGCTTCCCTCTCGCCCTTCCTCCCCAGTCATGCCTCTCATATAGCCTGTGGAACTGAGAGTTGATTAAACCTCTTTTCTTTATAAATTACCCAGTCTCAGGTAGTTCTTTATAGCAGTTTGAGAATGGACTAACACACCAGCCTTCCTTTTAGTTAGGTGGAATTATATGACTAAGTTCAGGCCAATGGGCTGTGAGTGGAAGTGATACAGGCAACTTCCGGGTGGTGTCCTGCAAAGAAGAGAGTGTGCCCATCTTCTCCCTTTCCCCTCTCCTGCTGCCTGGAAGATGGTAATGCATCATCTTAGACCAATGTTAGGGCAAAAGGAAGCTAGATCCTTGGATAGTTTCACACAGTGGTCTCTTACTAGTGTAGACTACTAAACTAGTGTCCACTAGTGCCCACCTGGAATGACCACCTCCAGATTGTTAGGTGAAAGATAAATAAAATTATGTCTATGTAAGTCACAGTTACTTGAGGTTTTTGTTATATATAGCTAATTCCATATCCTAACCAAATCAGAACATCTCCCCTTCTACTTTACATGATAAACAAACGAAAGTTAAAGATGGGTTAAAGAAAAATCTCAATATACCATTCCATTTGCCCAATAATCAGTTTAGGAACTCCACTGTACAGAATTAGTAGATAAGAATAATCTTGAAGATCCTTATTGCAGCATTGTGCAAGATAGCAAATGTCTGTCAACATGGGAGTAGTTAAATGTAGCATGCATTTTATTATAAAATATTTCTGCAATGTGTTACATTGAAAAATGATGAATTAGATTTGTATTTATTGGCCAGGAAAATAGTTATGATGCATTGGTAAAGTTAAAAAGTTGCAGCTGGCTGGCCTTGCTACCTTTGTGCTTGCATTGCCCACAGACCTGTAGTTAGAAGAACCCGCCTGGGAGGGATCACGACTGGGAGATCCGAGCATGGGAGGGCCTGGAGCACTGCAGAAGCTTGGTGGTATTTGGGCCCATCTGAATAAATGGTAACTAAATCATTTATGGGGCCTCCCTGACTTCTTTTTCAGAGCCTCCTCCCTACCTGTTCTGAGACTCCTACCCTTCACTGGATCCCTTCCTACCTTCATTCCCTCCACTCTTTCCTAAATGCAAGTCTCCTCCTTAAGCCCCCATATCTTCCTTGACTTTGTCTCTGCTCTTTTCACTGGATCCTGTTCACACTCATCAAACTTTGAGTCTGAGCCATCTCTACCTCTCTCCTTCCATTCTCACCTTTCCTGTTACACCAGATTACTTTTCTTCCAGGCTGTCCCTCGTGCCAGTCTTTGTGTGGTAAATCTTTCTTGCTGATCTAGAACAGTTCCTCCCTTCTTTCTATTCCATAACAGTCCTCCAAAACTCTAAGTCTCTTGGGAAAGCCCATCTTCTCTAAGTCCATTCTTACTAGAGGCAGAAGATCTATCATCACATTCTGAGTCCCAGTTTCCAAGAGAGCGGGCCCTTCGCCCAATCTTTATGAAATGATGGGAAAGTGCTAGCCTTGTCCTGTGAGGATGGCACTTTAAGCCCAATCTCTCTTTCTGTGTGGTTTCAGAGCCAGTGCCTCCAGCAGCAGGAACTTGGCAGGTTGGTACAAAGGGATTGCTGTGATGTTCTGATGGTTGCATCAGGATTTGGGGGTGCACACTGGGTCCTGGCGGGTGCAGGTGTTTGAACCTGTTTCTGTTTGATTATGTGACCTGGGGTGAAGTCAGTTAATCTCTTTTGAGTCTCAGCTTCTAGGGTCTCAGCAGTACATGGCAGTTGTCATTGTGGGCTGGTGGTTTATTCTTCATCAGAACCTGAGACTATCCAGAAATGACTGAAAATTGAAGATACAGGGGCAAGCAGGTAGGAGGTGAAAATTCAAGATGCAGCCCATACAGTGAGTCACACCTGTAATCCTAGCATTTTGGGAGGTCAAGGTGGGAGGATTGCTTGAGGCCAGGAGTTTGAGACCAGCCTGCACAACACGGCAAGACCCCATCTCTATAAAAATTTTAAAAATTAGCGAGGCATTGTGGCACACACTTGTAATCCTAACTACTTGAGAGGCTGAGGCAGGAGGATCTTTTGAGCCCAGGAGTTTGAGGCTGCAGTGGTCTATGATGGTGCTACTGCACTCCAGTCTAGGAGACAGAGTGAGACCCTGTCTTAAAAAAAAAAAAAAAAAAAAAAATAAATAAATAAATAAAAGAAAATTCAAGATACAGAGCCAGGCAGGTAACAAGGACAAGTGAGGGTGGCTGAGGGTCCACACTGAACTATAGAATGCCTTTCTTTCTTTCTAAAATGTGTTAAACATTTTTAATTGCACAGTTCAGTGACATTAAGTATATTTACACAGGTTGTGCAACTGTCATCACTATCCATCTCCAGAACTTTTTCATCACCTCACACTGAAACTCTGTATCCATTAAACATTAACTCCACATTCCTCCTTCCCCCTAGCCTCTGGTAACCACTGTTCTTTCTGTCTCTATGAATTTGACTACTATAGGTACCTCGTAGAAGTGGAATCATACAATATTTGTCTTTTTGTGTCTGACTTACTTTACTTATCATAATGCCTTCAAGTTCATCCATGTTGTGTTATGTATCAGAATTTCATTCCTTTTGAAGGCAGAATAATATTCCATTGTGTGTGTGTACATATATATTTTGTTTATCTATTCATCACTTGATGGACATTCAGATTGTTTTCGTATTTTGGCTATTGTGAATTATCTTTTTGATGTGCTGTTGGATTTGGCTTGCCATGACTCAGTTTTAATGGGTTTTGTGGGTTCTATGAATTATCTTCATTATTGTCTTAGTCTGTTTGTGCTGCTATAACAAAATAATACGGAGTAATTTATAAGGATCAGAAGTTTATTTCTCACAGTTCTGGAGGCTGGGGAGTCCACAGTGAAGGTGCCAGCAGGATCTGGTGAGAGGCCAGCTGCTTCTTCCAACATATGAAACCTTGTTGCTGCATCCTCTGGAGAAGAGGAACTCTGTATCCTTACATGGTGGAAGGCATGGAAGGGGAAAAGGGGTGGACTCCCTCAGTTAAACCCCTTGGGCACCTAATTCCATTCATGAGGGCTCTGCTTCCCAAGAGTCACACCTCTTAATACTGTTGCATTTGGATTAAATTTCAGCATGAGTTTTAGAGGGAGCAGAAACATTCAAACTATACCAGTTATCCAATTTGTTGGAGTCCAACTGTCCATAATACTCTCTTAAAATCTTTTTTATTTATATAGAATTAGTAGTAATATTTCTCACTTTCATTTCTGGTTTAAGTAATTTGAGACTTCTCTCTTTTTCTTAGTCAATCTAGCTAAAGGTTTGTCAATTTCATTAATGTTTTTCAAAACCAATTTTGAGTTTCGTTAATTTCCTGTTGTTTTTCTGCTCTTTATTTTATGTATTTCTGCTTTAATCATTATTATTCCCTTCCCTTGGCTAGATTTTGGTTTAGTTTGTTCTCATTTTTTTAGTTCCTTGAGTTGTAAAGTTAGGTTGTTGATTTGAGATCATCACTCTTTTCAAAATACAAGCATTTTCAGCTATAATTGTCTCCCCCAGCACTGCTTTTGTTGTATTCCACAAGTTTTGGTATGTTGTGTTCTCGTTTTGTTCATCTCTAGGTATTTTCTAATTTCCTCTGTGATTTCTTCTTTGACCTATTGTTTTCTTAAGAATGTGTTGTTTGATATCCACAAATTTGTAATTTTTCAAGTTTTCCTTCTGTTACTGGTTTCTAACTTCATGTTTCTGTGGTTAGAGAAGATACTTTGTATGATTTTTCTCTCTTAACATCTACTGAGATTTGATTTGTGGCTTAACATATGGTCTTTCTGAAGAATGTTCCATGTGCACTTGAGAAGCCTGTGTGCTCTGCTGTTGTTGGGTGGAGTGTTCAGGATATGTATGTTCGATGGAGTTGGTAATTTTTTTTTCATTTGATTCACATTAATGAGATTATATTACACACACACACATTGTTTAAAAAATGTTTACATGTGTGTTACATGTATGAACATAACAGGAAGATATGGAAAGTTACCTTCGTTACTTATTTTATTATTTTTTTAAGACAGAGTCTCACTTTGTCACCCAGGCTGGAGTGCAGTATCCTATAAATAAAAACTCTCGGCCGGGCGCGGTGGCTCACGCCTGTAATCCCAGCACTTTGGGAGGCCGAGGCAGGCAGATCACAAGGTCGGGAGATCGAGACCATCCTGGCTAACATGATGAAACCCCGTCTCTACTAAAAATACAAAAAATTAGCTGGGCGTGGTGGCGGGCACCTGTAGTCCCAGCTACTCGGGAGGCTGAGGCAGGAGAATGGCGTGAACCTGGGAGGCAAAGCTTGCAGTGAGCCGAGATGGCGCTACTGCACTTCAGCCTGGACGACAGAGTGAGACTCCGTCTCAAAAAAACCACAACTCATTCTCTAAGACTATTTAATTTTCCTGATACACAGTTCATGCCAAAAAGGTAAGATACCAATAAAAATTATGTAATAATTAAAAATTACGTAAGCACTAAACATTAACTCCAAAACATGACACCAAATACCTGGAAAAAAAGTTACTGTAGTTATCCCAAGCACTGCCATGAATGAAGCAACTTTCTCAGGACCCTGAAAATTAACTTATTTCACATCATAACAAACCAATTCCCTAATTTTACAAATGAAAATAATGTTCAACGAGCAAGACCAGTGACTAACACTACTTCTGATACAATACCAAATTATGACTTCACATCCACTGAATATACAGGATTAATGCAAGTGGTAGTGACTGCTATAAGACAATATTTGAAATTTTTGGAAGTGGGTATTATTCAAAATTTAGATATGGTAGAAAAGCTTGGATGATTCATTTTCACACCACCATTATCTTGAATGGGCTATCCAAATACTCTAACGGAAGAAAAAAATTACTCACCTTTTTTAGGTCTTTAGTGATTATTACTAGGCTCAGTAGAAACCAGAAGACAATTATTCTCTTAAATATTGAAAAGAGGCAATAATATAGATAAAGCACATTATTTTCTGAGACTATCTGATGATAGAAAAGAAGTTGGCTGAATGCCTTAGGTATTGGAATAAAACACACTAGAATAAACAAAAACTTGATCATTGAGACCTCGTGGCAGATCACTTTAAATGAGGTCAAAGAGCATTATTATAAAAAGACAACATATTTCTAATGTTTTGTTTACACACACCACAAAACAGTAAGTTAAATACAAAATAACGTACACTCATTTTCATTATCTTCTATTAGTTTTCACATGGCTTTAACAGTGAAATAATTTCTAAACTACATTCTCAAATGCAATAGACTAAAAAGCATGAAGTGCTAAACAGGAAAAGATACAACAAAATATGAAACAATTTTGCTTATAATATACAGAGTGGTTATAAAGAACATTTGGAAATTACTACCCAGTTAAGCTTTCCATCCAAGAACACAACCGTAAAAATCAAGGCAAGATGTAATGGACTTCTCTTTGAAGACAAGATACTGCTGGAATAAGAGGAAAACCTTTTCATTTTCTGCTGCATCATTCTGCTTTCAGAAACAGTCTGTCAGGAATTTGCATTTACAATATAGCAATCACATGTATACTCAAAGGCAAAAAAAAAAAAAACACCCTCAAGAGATTAACAACTTTTCAGAAGTATGCTGCAGGCTGAAGTGAGGATGAAGGTGGTATGTGATGACTATCCCAATCATGGCCTTGGACCTGCTGAGCAGTGGGAACTGTGATTTGTTCCACTTATCCACTGACATGGAATTCTTGCAGAAATTGTGGCTGATCACTGTTGAAGGAGGTTCTGTGATAGACTAGACTTATGAGATGCATGAATAGCTCAGAGTGAACAGCACCAGACACCTCTTGGGCAACATTGAAAGTCCTCCCAGCCTCACCTCTTATTTCGGTCGTAGCTGTGGTCAGTTGTTGATGCAAGCTTTGACAGGTTTTGTACAGGGATAAACAGATAATGTTTCCTGTCTGGTTGTGCTACTGATCACTTGTTTTCCACCCTAGAGTGTATGTGACTCTTTCCTAGGTATAGAAACTTGGTAGGAACCCACCTAATGGTCATGCAAGTGCAACTGGGAATTTGGGTGGAGTAACCCAGGAGGTTACTCTTGTTACTCCTTGATCAGTGAGGAGTAGCAGCCAGTGTATAAATGCTTCACCTCTTTGCCATTAGGTGGAGAATTCTGAGACATGTTTTAAAATGCTCCTCAGAAAGTACAAGTCAGAAAAAAAGAAAAAGGCTCCCAGTGGCCAACATGTCCCCGCTTCCTAGCATTCCCCATGGCATTCACTCCTGCTCTGTGGAATCACCTTCCCAAATGCACTACCTACACAGAAGCTTTTCCTTTGGCTCTGACTTGGGGAAACCTAGGTTAAAAGAAAAAGGAGTTTGTCCAGAGAAAACAGGAGCTAGCTTGAAGGGACGTTCTGTCTAACGATGGGATAATTTGAAAACCCAACATAATGCCAACAACTTATAACATATTGAATATATATAAAAACATTGAATTCATAAAAATGTTAATTTATAGTTCAAAAGAGAAAGATAAATAAAACTAGACAGTTTTGGAGATTGCTAAGGCACCAAATTATTTGTTAAAAAATTAGTAATTAAAAGGAAAGAATTGAGCATTTATCTTACCTTTTTGGTATGAACTGTGTATCAGGAAAATTAAATAGTCTTAGAGTGAGGTTTTTTTTTTTTTTTTTTTTGAGAGGGAGTCTCACACTGTCACCCAGGCTGGAGTGCAGTGGCGCGATCTCAGATCACTGCAAGCTTTGTCTCCCGGGTTCAAACCATTCTCCTGCCTCAGCCTCCTAAGTAGCTGGGATTACAGGTGCCCGCCACCACGCCCAGCTAATTTTTTGTATTTTTAGTAGTGACAGGTTTTCACCATGTTAGTCAGGCTGGTCTCAAGCTCCTGACCTCAGGTGATCCGCCCACCACGGCTTCCCAAAGTGCTGGGATTATAGTCCTGAGCCATCGCGCCCTACCTGTCCATTAGTTCTTGCATGCTATTTACTAGAGCCCTTCACATATGTATCATGGGTGTTTTAAATTACTGGTCTGATAATTCCAACGTCCCTGACATGTCTAAGTCTCGTTCTGATGTTTGCTCCATTTTTTCAAGTTGTGTTTTTTGCCGTTTGGTACGTCTTTTCTATTTTTCTGTTTGTGGGGGACGGAGTTTCACTCTTGTTGCCCAGGCTGGAGTGCAGTGGTGCAATCTCAGTTCACTGCAACCTCTGCCTCTGGGTTCAAGCGATTCTCCTGCCTCAGCCTTCAGAGTAGTTGGGATTACAGGCACACACCACCACGCCTGGCAAATTTTGTATTTTTAGTAGAGATGGGGTTTCTCCATGTTGGTCAGCTGGTCTCAACCTCCCGACCTCAGGTGATCTGCCTGCCTCGGCCTCTCAAAGTGCTGGGATTACAAGTGTGAGCCACCGTGCCCCACCAAAAGATACTTTTACTGAGTATTGTAGGTTGAATCATGTCCCCGCAAATTCTTATATTTAAGTCCTAATCCTGGGTACCTCAGGATCTGAGCTAATTTGGAAATAAGGTGATTGCAAATGTAATTAGTTAGGTTAAGATGAGTTCATTCTGGAATAGAATGGGGCCCTAATCCAGTATGTCTGGTGTCCTTATCAAAAGGAGCAATTTGGACCGAGACACACTGAAGAGCGAGAATGCCAGGTGAAAATGAAGGCGGAAGTTGGTGTGAAGCAGCAGAAGCTAAGGAATTCCAAAACTTGCCAGCAAACCGCCAGAAGCCACCAAAGGGGCATGGAACCTAGTATTCCTCACAGCCCTCAGAAGGAACCAACCCTGTGGGACACCTTGATCTCAAACTTCTAGCCTCTAGAACAGTAAGACAATACATTTCCGTTGTTTAAGGCACCCAGTTTGTGGTACTTTGTTAAGGTAGCTCCAGCCAGCCATTACACTGGGTATAGAAATTTAGACTGGCAGTTTCTTTCAGTATTTTAAAGTGGCCTCACTATTGTTTCTTGGCTTACATTCACCCTAGGAAGTTTGCTGTCATTGCAGTGTGCCTCTGACTACTTTAAAGTTTTTTTGTCACTGCTTTCCAGCAGTGTGTTGTTTATGATGTGCCTTGGTGTTTTAAATAAATGTTTATCTTACTTGAGGATAGTTTATATTTTTGAATATTTATTTATTTTTATTTTTATTTTTTTTTGAGACAGGGTATCACTTTGTCTCCCAGGCTGGAGTATAGTGGTACGATCTTGGCTCACTGCAACCTCTCCCTCCCAGGGTCAAGCCACTCTCCTGCCTCAGTCTCCTGAGTAGCTGGGATTTCAGGCACCCACTACCATGCCTGGCTAATTGTTGTATTTTTAGTAGAGACAGGGTTTCATTATGTTAGCCAGTCTGGTCTTGAAGTCCCGACCTCAGGTAATCTGCCCGACTTGGCCTCCCAAAGTGCTGGGATTACAGGCATGAGCCACCATGCACAGCCTATTTTCGAATATTTAGATTAATAATTTTCATTAAATTTGGAAAAAATGGCCGCTTTTTTCAAGTTTTTTTTTTTTTTTTTTCCTCCTTTTTCCTGGGAACTTTAATTATACGGTTGTTTGGCTACTTGATGTTGTTTTAATCTTAGTGATCCTTTTAGGTTTTTTTTCCTCCAGCATTTTAAATTCTGATTGGACCTGGTGAGTAAGAAATAACAGCTACTCTAGACTTACTGGTAACACGTTTGTGTGACTTGCCTAAAATTCAGGCAAATTTTGCTTGTATGTCAGCAAAATGTCTATTCGTCAAGTGGCGTGGAGCATGGCTAGACAACCCTTTTAAAGTGAAGGGTATATTGCTGCATCTGGTCCCTCCTACAACCAAGAAAGTGGGCCTCTTAAGATTTTAGAGTCAACATTCCCCATTTGCGAGTGTTACTCTGGCCCATTTACCCAGTAACCCAAAAAGTTGCTGGATTTGAGTGGGGCCCACAACAAGAGAAGGCTCTGCAACAGGACCAGGCTGCTGTGCAAGCTGCTCTCCTGCTTGAGTCATGATCCAGTGGATCCATGGTGCTTGAGGTGTCAATGGCGGATAGGGATGAATGGAAGAATCACAGTGCAAGCCTATAGAATTTTGGAAAAAAGCCCTGCCGTCCTCCAAAGATGACTACTTTTCTTTTGGGAGACAATTCTTGGTCTGCTACTGGGCCTTAGTATAGACTGAACCTTTGACCATGGGCTGCCAAGTTACCATGCAACCCGAGCTGCCTATTCATGAACTGGGTGTTATCCGATCCACCAAGTCATAAAATTTGGCATACACAGCACTCCATCATCAAATGGAAGTAGTACATACATGATCCGGTTGGAATAGGCCCTGAAGGCACACGTAAGTTCCATGAAGAAGTGGCCCAAATGCTCGTGGTATCTACTCTTGCAGCACTGCCTTCTCTCCCAGTGCCTGCACCTATGGTGTTACCAGGAGTTCCCTATGATCAATCGACAGGAGAAGACCTCAGGCCTGGTTTGCAGATGGTTCTGCACAATATGCAGACACCACCCAAAAGTGGACAGCTGCAGTATTAGAACCTCTTACTGGGATATCCCTGAAAGACAGGGATATCTTACTAGTCAGAGCTTTGAGCAGTGCATCTGATTGTGCACTTTTCTTGGAAGGAGAAATGGCCAGACCTGTGATTATATATCACTTCAGGCTGTGGCCAGTGGTTTGGCTGGATGTTCAGGGAATTGAGAGGAACATGATTGGAAAATTGGTGACAAATTTAAGGAAGAGATATATGGACAGACTTCTCTGAGTGTGCAAAACACATGGTGATATTTGTGTCCCATGTGAATATTCACCAAAGGGAATTTTAATAATCAAGTGGACAAGATGACCCATTCTGCGGATACTGCTTGCCCTTTTTTCTCAGCTACCTCTGTCATTGCCTAATGGTCTCATGAACAAAGTGACCGTGACGGCAGTGATGGAGGTTATGCTTGGTAAAGTCACGTGGACTTCACTCAACAAGGCCAACCTGGCTTACAGTCACTGCTGAAGGTCCAATCTGCCAACAGCAGAGAGCGACATTGAGTCCCTGATACGGTCAACATTGAGCAGAGACCAACATGGAGTCCCTAGGGTGATCACACAGCCAGCTCGTGGTAGGTTGATTATGTGGGGACGTTTCATCATAGAAGGGACAGTGTGTGTTCTTAATGTGATAGACACTCACTCTGGATATCGTTTCGTCTTCCCTGCACACAGTGCTTCTGCCAAAACTACCATCCATGGGCTTGTAGAATGCTTTATTCATCATTGTAGTATTTCACATTGCGTTGTTTCTGATCAAGGAACTCACTTCACAGCAAAAGAAACACAGCGATGGACCCATGCCCGTGGAATTCGCTGGTCTGATTATGTTCCCCATCATCCTGAAGCAACTGGCTTGATAAAACAGTGGAATAGCATTTTGAAGTCCCAGTTACGACACCAGCTAGGTGGCAATTTCTTGCGGGGGTGGAGTGAAGTTCCCCAGAAGGCAGTATATGCTATGAATCAGAGTCCAATATAAGATCTTGTTTCTCCTGTAGCTAGTAGCACTCACAGGTCAGGAAATCAAAGGACAAAAGTGGGAATGGCACCACTCACTATTACCCCGAGTGACACACTAGCAAAATTTTTGCTTCCTGTTCCTGACTTTATGCTTTGCTGACCTAGAGGTTTTAGTTCTAGAGGAAGGGATATTTCCATAAGGCAGGGATATTTCCACCAGGAGACACAACAATGATCCCAAGAACTGGAAGTTAAGACTTCTGCCTGGCCACTTTGGGGTCCTCATATTTCTTAATAGGTAAAGAAGGGAGTTACAGTATTGGCTGGGATGATTGTTCCTGACTACCAAGGGGGAAATTGGACTACTATTCCACAATAGAGTTAAGGAAAAGTATATCCAGAATACAGGAGATTCCTTAGGGTATCTTTTAGTATTACCATGCCCTGTGTTTTATGTCAATAGAAAACTACAACCCAACCAGGCAGGGCTACAAATGGCTCAGACCCTTCAGGAATAAAAGTTGAGGTTGCCCTACTGGATAAAGCTGAGGTGCTTGCTGAAGGCAACGGGAATACAGAATGGGTGGTGGGAAAAGGTAGTTGTAAATACTGGCCATGACCACGTGGCCAATTACAGAAACAAAGATGGTAAATTGCCATGTCTATTTTCTCCTTATTTTGCGTAAACACATTTGTGTGTGTATCTTTGTTATCCTTCCACATTTATGCCCTTATCATGTAACATAAGGTGTATTTATACTATTTTATATCATACTATTTAAGTATTGTAAATTTAATTTAATTAATATTTTTTGAGACAGGGTCTGGCTCTGTCACCCAGGCTGTAGTGCAGTGGCACAATCTTGGCTTACTGCGACCTCTGCCTCCTGGGCTCAAGTCATCCTCCCACCTCAGCCTTCCAAGTAGCTGGGACTACGGGCACATACCACCATGCCTGGCTAATTTTTGAATTTTTTTGTAGAGTTGGTGTTTCAACGTGTTGCCTAGGCTGGTCTTGAACTCCTGAGCTCAAGCGATCTGCCTGCCTTGGCCTCCCAAAGTGCTGGGATTGCAGGTGTGAGCCTCTGCACCCAGCCAAGCGTTACAGGATATCAAAGAGTAAACTTCTTTCAAGGATTTTACCTCCTCATCTGGGAAAGAAGTTACTGTGTTTTTTATTGTATCCAGGGTAGTAGTAAGATAGGCAGAATTATGACCTATTATTTTTATTTGGAAAATAAGTTTGGTTTGAGGAGACGTGTATGGGTGCCAGGTTCACAAAGGGTAGACTTGTGATAATAAATTTTATGTGTCAACTTGACTGGGCCATGGGCTGTGCAGGTTGAACATAATTTTTGGTGTGTCCATGAGAGTGCTTCTGGATGGACTCAACCACTGGCTGAATTACAGCACTGGCCTTCCTGGATCTCTGACTAGAAGATGGCAGATCATGGCACTTCTTGGCCTTCATAACTGCATGAGCCAATTCTTCATATAATCTCTCTCCCTCTAATATGTTCGTATATGTAAATATACTTATATGTTACCAATATATTTATATTAGTAAAAATACCACATATTTACATATATAAATAATACATATACTGGGTATGTGGCTCACACCTGTAATATATTTTATATATATAAACTATGTGCAGTATAATACTAATATTAATACTATATATATATATCCTATTCTTTCCGTTTCTTTGTAGAGCCCTGACTAATACATGTGGGCTAATTATTTTCATTAAATTTGGGGAAAAATGGCCATTTTTTTCAAGTATTATTTTCCTCCCCTCTTCTGGATACTCCAGTTATGTATATGTTGGGCTACTTTATATTGTCCCACAACTTATTGATGCTTTGTTTAGTTTTTTTCTGGCTTATTTTTCTCTCAGTGTTTAATTTGGATAGTTCCTGTTGCTATATCTTCAGATTCACAAATCTTTTCTCTTGTAGCATTTAATCTGCTGTTAATCCTGCCAATGTATTTTTCAGTTTAGTTATGGTATTTTTCATTTCTAGAAGTTTAGTTAGGCGTTTCATTTTTCTCCTGACTATACTTATATGTTCTTGTACTTCTTGAACATACGGAGTGAATTTATAATTCTTGTTTTGATGTCCTTGCCTGCAAATTCTAACATCTGAGTCATATATAGGTCTATGTCTATAGAATGATTTTTTTTTCTGGTACTGGGTCATATGTTGCTGCTTATTTGCATACCAGGGAATCTTTTATTGAATGCCAGACATTGCACACTTTATGTTATTGGGTGCTGGATTTCTAAACATTCCTTTAGATACTTTACTTTTACACTGAGGGTTAATTTGGCCCCACTGAAGCAATAAGCTTTTGAGAACTGTACCCAATGCCCCCACCGTATTAGGAGATCTTCCCAAACTGGCTAGGGAAGACACTGTTTCTGGTCATGTGTGAACTCCTGAAATTGTTCTGCTTACTCTTCTCTGCTGTTCTTTCCCCAGCCTCAGTAGTCTCCTTACACAAGCGCATAGCAGTACTCAGCCAAAGTCTTGAGGGACTGCTCTGCAGATCTCTGGAATCCTCACTCTCTGCTGTTCTTTTTCTTTGTACTTTGCCTCACAATTTTTTCTCATTTTGCCCTGGTGGAACTCTAAACTTTGTCTCCTTAATCAGTGAGACTGTTGGACTCTGTTTCGGTATCTTTTTCCTGTGGTCAGCCTGGAAATTCTCCAGGAAGTGAGCTGCGGGTATTTGCAGGGCTCATCTCACTTGTCTTTCTCTCAGGGATCACAGTCTTGCACTACCTGTTGTCCAATGTCTGAAAACTCTTGCTTCACATATTTTGTCCAGCTGTTAGTTACGCGAGGAGGGAAGGTACATCTAGTCTCTATTATTCCATCATGATTAAAAATAGAATTCTGTTTTGGTAAACAGTTTTCATCTTGTTTAGATAGCTTCTCTCTATTCCTATGTTAATATTTTTATTAGAATGCTGTTAAATATTAGAGAAATGCCTTTTTATATTAATTCATGAAATCATGTGGGTTTTCCTCTTAATTTATAAATGTAATGATCGATGTAGACAGGATTCCTATTGTTGAATAACTTTTGCATTTCTGGAAGGAACCCTCATTGGTCAAGTATTTTACATGATTAAAGACAGTAACAAAATGACTGATGTGATGGTAAGTCCTGGGATGACTGTTGTGTCACCTTAAGAGCTGCCTGTCTGGATTGGCAACATCCCAAGGGATTCATCACAAAGATTGGCCTGCTGGAACTTAAGCAGCAAAATGAAAATTTCTTTTTCTAATAGAGCTATTAAAAATTCTGATGGGCTCTTCGAAAATTTAAAGGATTCTTTTTTAGATCTGGAAGCATCTTTTCACTTTTCAGACTGATTGAAGTTGTCCCACAATGCCCTGATGCTCTTCTCGTTTCTTTTCAGTCGTTTTTTTCTCCTTGTATTTCAATTTGAATGCTTTTTATTGCTGTCTTCAAGTTCACATATCTTTTCTTCTTAGTGTCTAATCTGCTGTTAATCTCATCCAATGTATTTTCATGTTAGACATTGTAGTTTTAATTTCAGAAAAAGGTATTTTAAAAAATATATCTGCCAACACGTTCAGTCTTCTAAATTTCTGAGCACATAGGATACAATTATAACTATTTCCACTAATTCTATAGTCTGTGTCTCTTCTGGGTTGTTTTTCATGTTTGTTTTCTCTATATTAAGGGTCATGTTTTTCTGTTTTTTTGCATGCCTGGTAATTTTTGATTAGATGCAAGACATTGTGATTTTGACCTTGTTGGATGCTGCACCTAAAGGTGGATGGAAGAGGAAGTCTTGGGGGCTACCACTCTGACTGGAGAAGCTGGCACGAGGCTCCCTCTTGTGGATGCAGCAAGGTAAGAAAGTAAAGTGCACGTTTTCTTCTGGAGCAAGTGGCCTCCAGCTCTGCCTCTGGACTGAAACACACACTTGCATGCTGTGGCTTAGCTGAGGGCTTGTGGCTCAGGACAGAAGCAGTGATGGTGAGGAGCAGGGGAGTGATACGGGAGAGGTACAGCCCCAGCCCCAGGACACAGTAGATCTCAATATTGGAAAGGGAGGAGTTCAGTATCAGTAAAGTGAGCTATAAGAGAGAAAGGAAAGCAGCCTTAGCAGACAGAGGTGGAACCAATTGAAAGAAGGAGGGGAGCATCTTGCAAGAACATTGCTGGTACTGTCTAGAGGCTGTGGGGATCATTCTCAGGCCATCCAAGAACTCTGAGAAGACTGGGGGGATGCTGGAATTTCACTGTCGTCGCTCAGGCCATCCAAGAACTCTGAGAAGACTGGGGGGATGCTGGAATTTCACTGTCGTCGCTCAGGCCATCCAAGAACTCTGAGAAGACTGGGGGGATGCTGGAATATCACTGTCTGGCTCAAGCCAGAGGCTATTTTTATTTAAATGCCATTAATTTTGTTTTTATTTTTTGATATTAACCCTGTCAGGTGAGTTTAGAGAATACCTGTTATCAATGATATATAATTCTGAAATGTTAATGTGTGGGAAGGAACAAGTAAGGCTCGATAAATATAACCTGGACATGTAATGATGCTAGAGAACTTATGATCTTTGCCTGAAAATTTTGGATGCATGAAAGTCCCTTATTGTCATTTTATTTATTTACTTAGTTCTTACTGAGATTGAGATAGTTTTGCTGTATAATACCTAAAGATCTCGTGTAAGAGTGATACTAGCTTTTGTTCCCTATTAGTTTCTTTTTCTTTTCTTTTTGACACAGAATCTCACTCTGTTGGCCAGGCTGGAGTGCAGTGGCATGATCTCGGCTCATTGCAACCTCTGTCCCCCGGGCTCAAGCAATTCTCCTGTCTCAGCCTCCCGAGTAGTTGGGATTACAGGTGTGTGCCACCATGCCTGGTTAATTTTTGTACTTGTAGTAGAGACAGGGTTTCACCATGTCGGCCAGGCCGGTCTCAAACTCCTGACCTCGGGTAATCCACCGCCTCGGCCTCCCGAAGTGCTGGGATTACAGACGTGAGCCACCACGTGCAGCCTAGTTTCGTTTTTTTAAAAAAATTATTTTATTTCCATAGGTTATTGGGGACCAGGTAGTATTTGGTCACATGAGTAAGATCTTTAGTGGTGATTTGTGAGATTTTGTTGTACCCATCACCCGAGCAGTAGACACTGCACCCAAATTGTAGTAGTCTTTTATCCGTCACTCCCTTCCCACCCTTTCTCCCTGAGTCCCCAAAGTCCACTGTGTCATTCTTATGTCTCTATCTTCATGGCTTAGCTCCCACATATGAGTGAGAATGTGCAATGTTTGGTTTTCCATTCCTGAGTTACTTCACTTAGAATAATAGTCTCCAGTCTCATCCAGGTTGCTGTGAATGCCATTAATTCATTCCTGTTTATGGCTGAGTAGTATTTCATTGTATATGTATATGGCAGTTTCTTTATTCACTCATTGATTGATGAACATATGGGTTGGTTCCACATTTTTACAACTGAGAATTGTGCTGCTATAAACATGTGTGCAAGTATCCTTTTTGTATAATGACTTCTTTTCCTCTGGGTAGATACCCAGTAGTGGATAACCAAATATGTTTTCCAAACTTTTAGATTTCTCTTCTTCTCGGGAATGCTGATTATTCTTTGGTTTGGTCATTTAACATAATCCCAGACTTCTTGGAGGCTTTGTTCATATTTTCTTACTCTTTTTTCTTTGTCTTTGTTGCATTATTTTGAAAACTTTGTCTTGGAACTCTAAGGTTCTTTCTCTTGCTCATTCACTTCTATTGCTGAGACTTTCCAGAGCATTTTGAATTTCTGTAAGTGCATCCATTGGTTCCTGAAGTTTTGATTGCTTTTTAGTATATGATACCTTTCTCCCCTTATTTTTGTATTTTTTTATTTCCTAAATTGGGCTTTGCTTTTTTCTGGCACCTCTTTGATTAGCTGAATAACTGACCTTATAAATTCTTTTTCAGGTAAATCAGGGTTTTTTGTTTTTGGTTGGATCCATTGCTGGTGAGCTAGTGCGATTTTTTTGGAGGGTATTAAAGAGTCCTGTTTTGTCGTATTACCAGAGTTGGTTTTCTAGTTCTTTCTCATTTGGGTAGGCTCTGTTGGAGGGAAGGTCTAGGGGCTCAAGGCTGTTGTTCAGATTCTTTTGTCCCACTGGGTGTTCCCGTGATGTAGTACTCCCGCTTTTCCTAGGGATGTGACTTCCTGAGATCTGAGCTGTAGGAATTATTATCTCTCTTCTGAATTTAGTCACCCAACAGGTCTACCAGGCTCTGGGCTGGCACTGGGAGTTGTCTGTACAGAGTCTTGGGATATGAACCATCTGTGGGTCTCTCAGCTGTGGATACCAACACCTGCTCTGGTGGAGGTGGTGGGGGGTGAGATGGACTCTGTGAGGGTCCTTAGTTTTGGTGGTTTAATGCACTATTTTTGTGCTGGTTGGCCTCTTGCTGGGAGGTGGCACTTTCAGGAGAGCATCAGCTGTGGTAGTATGGGAGAGACCAGGTAGTGGGTGGGGCCCTAGAACTCCCGAGAGTATATGCCGTTCATCTTCAGCTATCAGGGTGGGTAGAAAGGACCATTAAGTGGGGGGAGTGCTAGGCATGTCTGAGTTCAGACTCTCCTTGAGCGGGTCTTGCAGTGGCTGCTGTGGGGGCTGGAGGCGTGTTTCGCAGGTCAATGGAGTTATGTTTCTAGGAGGATTATGCTGCCTCTGCTGTGTCCTGCAGGTTGTCAGGGAAGTGAGGGAAAGCTGGCAGTCACAGGCCTCACCCAGCTCCCACACAACCCAAAGGGCCAGTCTCACTCTCACCAGTCCCCGCTCAACACACTGAGTCTGTGTCCAGGCAGTGGGCAAGCAGGGCTGAGAGCTTGCCCCAGGCTACCAGTCTCCCAGCTGTGAAAGCTGTGAACCCTTCGTGCTTCCCTGCCTGTGGTCTGCACGCCGGATTCATGCCCTCCCTGTAGTTTTGGCCAGTAGACTTCTTGTTCAGTTGGAATTGTTACAAAGTTCAGCTGGAGGCTTCCTTCTCCATGTGGCCTTTTCCCAGTGCCTCTGGTAGCCCTCCCCAATGGCCCCTGGGAGGCAAGGCAGAAATGGCTTGCCAGGGGACCCAGAGAGCCCACAGGGATTTTCCCACTGCTTCCTCTACCCCTGCATTTCACACGGCTCTCTGAATTGACTCAGCTCCAGATAATGTCAGAATCTTCTCCTGTGATCTAGATCTTGAGGTTCCCCAGTGAGGTTGTGTTTGGGGGTGAACAACACCCCTTTCCCACTTCCACAGTTTGGGCACTCACGGTGTCTTCCAGGTCCTGCAGGAACAATTCACTTCCTTCAGAAGGTCTGTGGGTTCTCTTGGCTTTCCTGATTTATTCCTGCAGTCATTCTGGAGCAAAAGTTCATGATGCAATACAATACTGCACACGCTGCTCTGTCCATCTGAGTGGGAGCTGCAATCTAGTCTGCCTCCTGTCTGCCATGATCCTCCCAGAGAGATACTAGCTTTGATACTCGTCTGTGTGGATGAAAAAGTCACAGGACACTTTAATTTCTATTTTAGTATTCCTCACATACTTTCTGCATTCATTTATATGTCTGCCTCCCCAGCAACTTCTTATGGCACCATGCTCTGTAATTACCATGTGCTGAGCGGCTACTAAGTGACAGATATTTATATGCTTTATGTGGCTTAACTTACATACTCTTCTGAGAAGCTGTATAAATTTCATTCTCTTATTTTTGTTTCCAGGTCTAGGAAATGGAGGCACAGAGAGATAAAATAAGTTGCCCAAAGCCATATGGTGATTAAGACTTGAACTCTAAAAGGGTTTTATTTCAAATTTTATTTAATTAATTTATTTTTTGAGACAGAGTCTTGCTCTGTTGCCCAGGCTGGTGTGCAATGGCGCAATCACAACTCGCTACAGCCTCAACCTCCTGAGCTCAAGGGATCCTCCCACCTCAGCCTTCCAAGTAGCTGGGACCACAGGAAGGTGCCACCACGTCAGGCTAATTTTTTATTTTTAGTAGAGATGGGAGTCTCACTATGTTGCCAAGGTTGGTCTTGGAACTCCTGGGCTCGAGCAGTTCTTCCACCTCAGCCTCCCAGAGTGTTGGAATTACAGGCTTGAGCCACTGCCCGGCCTGTTTTATTAATCTCTGAGTCTCTGCCCCTGCCCTAAGGAGTGTGGCATAGTCCTTGATATTGGATGACTGAGTAACGCAGGTAGTTTGTATGAGAGGTGCAGTAACCACATGGCGAATGGAAGATGATGCTGTAGACTTGCCCGTAGTTCACAGCTGGGACACTGTGGTTACCAGGACACAACTTCCAGAGTGGCTGTGACTAAAACTAGGAAATGCGGACTCCACTGGGTCTTCGTGTTTCCATTTTTTAAATGGGAAAATTTAATTCTGTCATTGACCTTCAAAGAGTTACTGGGAGTGACATAACATTGTTGATAAAAATCTTTGGAAGTCTCAGTGAGGGGATCTGCTAGCATTGATGAAATTATTTCATTCATAAACAGTCTAGGGGCCAAGGAAAGAGAAGAATGACATGGAATCTCCTTTCCTTGAGATCTTAGAATCACGCCTGCCTCCTTACCTCCATCCAGGACTGTTAAACTCCCAAAGCAGGGACTTTTAGGCCCACATGCACTTAGCCTCCTCTTCCCACCTCCTGTTCATCTCCGTTTCCAATGTTCCACTGCCATAACTGCCAGGAGGTTCTACAGAGAAGAATGAAGAAGAACCATACGATCGTAAACATGCTCTCTGAAGATATTATCAGCCCACCATCGGCCTTATTTATTGGGATGTTTTTATAACCTTTATTTGACACCTCTTCCCATCATTTAAAATAAACCTGGTGCTTCCGTGAATAATCTCTTGAGATCTGTACGTGCCTCCCAGCATCACATTTGTGCTTTTAACAAGCACGCTCCTTCCACTGCTCATGGCCAACTCAGGTTCACTACAAGCAGGGAATCTGTGTCTTGCAATGATCAAGTCTATATCAAACTCGAATTTATTTTCTTTTGTTTCTGAGAACTAATTCCACTCCAAGGCCTATACTGTACCCAACAGAGCTGCATGCATGTTTAATGAAAACACGTCCTAGAATATTCATAATACTTCTTCTATTTATGCCTTCAAACTGGAAACTACCCAAATGCCAGAGAGTAGAAAGGATGAATGAATTGTGGTAATATTTATTGAATACAATACAATACAATACAATAATGATAATGAATTAACTGGAACTATATCCAAGAAGGATGAATCTCACAGACATTATGTTGACTGAAATGAGCCAATCACAGAAGTGTACATATTCTGTAACTGCTACAGAAAGTTCAAAGAACAGGCAAAACCAATGCACAATGTTAGAAGCTGGGATTGCATTTATCCTGGGGTGGGGGATGGAGTATTGGCTGGAGGCAGGGGTGAGGAGGCCCGCTGCTGTTTTTGTTGTATTGTCTTTATCTGGGTGCTGGTTTTGAGGGTATATTCATTTTGTGAAAATTCGTTGAGCTGTAAACTTACGACTTATGTACATTTCTGTATGTATGTTTTTATAAAACTTACAGAAAACAAGAAATATATTGCCATGTACTGATTGGACTCTATTCTGGGCTATCTTGGAAACTGCAGCTTGAAGACAGCTAGGCCTCAGCATACGCCCTGACATCCTGCAATCTCAGCTCTGGATCCTGGTCAACTTTGGGAGAATAATCAAGCCAATTTTCAGAGAAGCAGTTTCTATGTCTTTCAGGTCCTTGTGTCCTAAGGGATTAGGAGCATTAGGGACCTGGTCTCAGTGTGATCCTGAGTGCTCATCCATTCTCTGGTCATCTTTCAAAGAAATACCAGGCTCCTGAATTCATCTGCACAGAGCTGGCCAGGCTACCTGCTGCCCACCATCCCATTGTCTTTCCTGCATTGTTCTGGGACTCTGGCCACACTCACCTTCCAAAATAACTGTGCAGTTGTCATCGTTGTTCAGGAGACTATTTTGGAACACTGGCTTAGCTTGGTGATGTGTAGAGATCCAGGAAGGGCCCCAGCTGTCGGGAGGGAGGCCTAGGGCCATCAGGGAGCTGGGGGTGGTAAGAAGTGACAGGGCTTCAGGCGGTGTGGAGGAGCCCAGGGGGAGCACCGTTTCTGACAAGTGTTCAGTCGTCGTGTGGAGAATTGGAAAGAAGGAGAAAGGATAGACGGGATCGGGTGCAGGTTGGAGGGAAGCTGGGAGGGGAGAGAAGAGTGAAGGAACATTAGGTTGATTAGTGCTGGTGGAAGAAGTAAGGAGAGACGTTCACAGAGGAGGGGCTGGAAAGTGAGGGTGTGAGTTGAAGGACACTAATGGTACGCTGACATATTGTTTCAAGAGTGGTTTCTATAGCCTGGAGGACTTAAGGACAGCTGTTGGGAACCTTCTACAGGGTGATAGAAAAGTAAGTGGGAGCAAGGGGGTGTGATGATTGACGGGCAGCCTAATGTCGAGTCAGGTGACATCCTGCCATATTTAGCAATGTAATAGGTAGTCAGATGACCTCACAGTCTTCAGGGCTGGGAGATGGCAGAACCATCTCAGGGGTTGTGACAGAGGAGTTAGGTAGATGTGTTTTCAGTGGACAAAGGTGGAATTCCCTTCTCTTTTCTGTTTTCTCTTGATGTCACAGGCCTGCAGAAACAGCATACCATGAGTTAAAACCCCTCAACTGCACGGGTTTTCACCTCCTTGATTTCACAGGGTCTCTAGCTCTTTTAAAGGCTGCAGCAAGACAGAGTAAACATCTGGGCTCCTGTGGGGGTGTTTCATGTGCTTGTGTACAAATTAGTCCCCGCAGGACTCTGCAGCTCCACGTCGCTCTGCCGGGCACTGGGGCCATGTGCTCTGTTCATCTACGGGAACCTCTGTCTTCCTAGAGTTACAGTTTAAGAGAGGGGTTTCCAAAAAAGGATGCTAATGTCCCAGGATTTTATGGACTTTAAGTAAAACTTTTTTTTTTCTGTTGTACTCAGAATGCTCTGAAGCTTTGTTCCTAGGTTACCTCACAGTGCCTGAATTCTTTCCTTTCTTTTCTTAGACATGGGGTCTTGTGCTCTCACCCAGGCTGGAGCGTAGCAGCTATTCACAGGTGTGATCACAGCACACCGCGGCCTCCTGGGCTCCAGCAATCCCCCTGCTTCAGCCTCCTGAGTAGCTGGGACCGTAAGCAGGAGCTTATGCCCAGTTTCAATTCTTCTTTTCCTACAAGAAGTTCTGGCCCAGAAAATTTTGCAACTCACCCCCGCCCTTCACTCCACAAAAAGACTTCCACTGGGATTCCTGTCCATATGCCAGACTCACTTGAATCCTTGGGATGGATCTAGCCTCAGTTTAAGTGCAGATTCCTGCTTCATCTCAGAGCCTGGCTGTTTTGGGGAGCAGGCGGTTTTACCCATCTGCCCACTGGCCCCTTGCTTCATTGTCTAGGCCTGTCCTTTCTCACCTAGTGTCCTAATCCCCTCCTCACCACCTCACAACGGAGAAAGCTCTGTGTTGCTTTCTCTCAGGATTTTCATGCTTTTCAAGAGCCAGGGCACTGTGTGCTTTCATGCAGGACCTAAGCAAATAAGGACATCACAAGGAGATGCCCAACTCTTAACCTGGTGCCCCTCCCACCCTGGAGAGGACAGTTCTTGTTCATAGTGTACACAATTGTCTATGTCAAAGACCCAAGGAGTTTGCAAAAACCTCTTAGAACTAATAAGTGAGTTGAATAAGGTTGCAGAATATAAGGTTAACACACACACAAAAACAAATCAATTGTATTTCTGTACATCAGCATATTAGGGTTCTCTAGGGAAACAGAACCAATAGGATACACACACACACATATATATACACATGTATATATGTGAAAGACACGTGTGTGTGTTTAAAAAGAGGGAGAGTGAGACAGAGATTTGTTAATTTTAAGGAATTTGCTTGTGCGATTGGAGGGGCTGACAAATTGGAATTCTACAGAGCAGGCTGTCAGGCTGGAGACCCAGGGAAGAGGTGATGTTGCAGCTCGTGTCTGGAGGCCATCTGCTGGTAGAATTCCCTCTTTTCCAAGGAACCTCAGTCTCTTTTCTCAAGGTCTACAACTGATTGGATGAGGCCCAGCTACATTATGGAGGGTCATCTGCTTTACTCAAAGTTGATTGATTTAAGTGTCAACCACATTTAAAACATTTCTTCACAGTGACAGCTAGACTGGTGTTTGAGCCCAAAGTGTCTACCATGACATGACTTGGCCAAGTTGACATACAAAATTAACCATCAAGTCTGGGCACAGTGGCTCATGCCTGTAATCCCAGCACTTTGGGAGGCTGAGGCAGGTGGATCACGAGGTCAGATCAAGACCATCCTGGCTAACATGATGAAACCCTGTCTCTACTACAAATAAAAAAAAATTAGCCAGGCGTGGTGGTGGGCGCCTGTAGTCCCAGCTACCCAGGAGGCTGAGGCAGGAGAATGGCATGAACCCTGGAGGCGGAGCTTGCAGTGAGCGGAGATCATGCCACTGCACTCCAGCCTGGGCAACAGAGCGAGACTCTGTCTCAAAAAAAAAAAAAAGCCATCACACCCAGAAATGTGTGATTGGATAGGAAAATTGAAAACCAAGTACCACATAGAAAGTACCAGAAAATGAAATAGATAAACATCTTACTGAAAGCTACAAAATACCAGTGAAAAAACTCAAGATACAAACAAATAACAAGAAACACCATATTTGAAGATTGGAAGACTTAACTTTAAAAAGTTGCCAATTCTGCCAAAACTGATACAGAGATTTAAAACAATTCCAGTCAAAAATCTCGCCAGGACGTTTTGTTGTTACAGACAAGCTGATTCTAATGTTTACATGGAAAGGCCAAGGACTAGAATAGCTAAAACAATTTTGAAAAACAAGAATAATGGTCCAGGAATGATGCTACTCACTTTTAAGTCATACTGCAAAGTTACAGTAGTCAGGACAGTATGGTACTGCCTAGGAACACAGAGATCAATGGAACAGAATCGAGTCCAGAAAGATAGCTGCTTAAATATGGCCATGTGATTTTTGACAAGGGTGCAAAGGTAATTCAATAAAGAAAGGATCATATTTTCAACAAATGATGTTAGAACAACTGAACATTCATGTAAACAAAACAGACAAAACACTGAAGCTTTACAGCTCATACACAAATGAACTCAATATGGATAATAGATGTAAAAGTGAAGCTCTAAAAATTTTAGAAAAGAACATACTAGAAAATCTCTTCCTGGGATTAGGAAAAGAATTCTTAGTCATGGTACCATAAGCCTGATCCATAAAAGAAAAAGTTGATGAATTGGTCTTTACTGAAATTAAAAGACTTAAGATGCTATTAAGAGAATGAAAACAGTATAGCGCGGGAGAAAAAACTTGCAAGTCACATCTGTCACAGGACTTTGCAGAATATATAAATGGCAAATAAAACAAAAAAATGTTCAATATCATTAAGCATTAGAGATTTGTAAACTAAAACCAAACACACCTATTAGAATTGCTGAAAAAAGGAAAACCTTTGGTAATACCAAGAGCTGTTGAGAGCAATTGCAATTTTTTTTTTATTATATTTTAAGTTCTGGGGTACATGTGCAGAACGTGCAGTTTTGTTACATAGGGATACCTGTGCCATGGTGGTTTACTGCACCCATCAACCTGTCACCTACATTAGGTATTTCTCTTAATGTTATCCTTCCCTTAGTCCCCCATCCCCCAAAAGGTCCTGGTGTGTTATGTTCCCCTCCCTATGTCCATGGGTTCTCGTTGTTCAACTACCAGTTATGAGTGAGAACATGCGGTGTTTGGTTTTCTGTCCTTGAGATAGTTTGCTGAGAATGATGGTTTCCAGCTTCATCCATGTCCCTGCAAAGGACGTGAACTCATACTATTCCATGGTATATATATGCCACATTTTCTTTATTCAGTCTATTATTGATGGACATTTGAGTTGGTTCCAAGTCTTTGCTCTTGTGAATAGTGCCACAACAAACATATGTGTACATGTGTCTTTATAGTGGAATGATTTTTAATCCTTTGGGTATATGCCCAGTAATGGGATTGCTGGGTCAAATGGCATTTCTAGTTCTAGATCCTTGAGGAATCTCCACATTGTCTTCCACAATGGTTGAACTAATTTACACTCCCACCAACAGTGCAAAAGTGTTCTTGTTTCTCCACATCCTCTCCAGCATGTGGTGTTTTTTGACTTTTTAATGATTGCCATTCTAACTGGTGTGAGATGGTATCTCATTGTGGTTTTGATTTGCATCTCTTTAGTGATCAGTGATGATGAGCATTTTTTCATATGTCTGTTGGCTGCATACATGTCATCTTTTGAGAAGTGTCTGTTCATATCCTTTGCCTACTTTTTGATGGGGTGGTTTGTTTTTTCCTTGTAAATTTGTTTAAGTTCTTTGTAGGTTCTGGACATTAGAACCTACAGATGGATAGACTGCAAAAATTTTCTCCCATTCTGTAGGTTGCATGTTCACTCTGATGATAGTCTCTTTTGCTGTGCAGAAGCTCTTTAGTTTAATCAGATCCCATTTGTCAACTGTAGCTTTTGTTGCCATTGCTTTTGGTGTTTTAGTCATGAACTCTTTGCCCATGCCTATGTCCTGAATGGTATTGCCTGGATTTTCTTCTAGGATTTTTATGGTCCTGGGTCTTATGTTTAAGTCTTTGATCCATCTTGAGTTGTTTTTTATATAAGGTATAAGGAAGGGATCCAGTTTCAGTATTCTGCATATGGCTAGTCAGTTTTCCCAACATCATTTATTAAATAGGGAATCTTTTCCCCATTGCTTGTTTATGTCAGGTTTGTCAAAGATCGGATGGTTGTAGATGTGTGGTGTCACATCTGAGGCCTCTGTTCTGTTCCGTTGGTCTATATATCTATTTTGGTACCAGTACCATGCTGTTTTGGTTACTATAGGCTTGTAGTATAGTTTGAAGTCAGGTAGAGTGATGCCTCCAGCTTTGTTGTTCTTGCTCAGGATTGTCTTGGCTATGCGGGCTCTCTTTTGGTTCCATATGAAGTTTAAAGTAGTTTTTTTCCAATTCTGTGAAGAAAGTTGGTGGTAGCTTGATGGGGATAACATTGAATCTATAAATTACCTTGAGCAGTATGGCCATTTTCACGATATTCATTCTTCCTATCCATGAGCATGGAATGTTTTTCCATTTGTTTGTGTCCTCTATTTCCTTGAGCAGTGGTTTGTAGTTCTCCTTGAAGAGGTCCTCCACATCCCTTGTAAGTTGGATTCCTAGGTATTTTATTCTCTTTGTAGCAATTGTGAATGGGAGTTCACTCATATTTGGCTCTCTATTATTGGTGTATAGGAGTGCTTGTGATTTTTGCATATTGATTTTGTATCCTGATACTTTGCTGAGGTTGCTTATCAGCTTAAGGAGATTTTGACTGAGATGATGTGGTTTTCTAAATATACAATCATGTCATCTGCAGATAGAGACAATTTGACTTCCTCTGTTCCTATTTGAATACCCTTTATTTCTTTCTCTTGCCTGATTGCCCTGGCCAGAATTTCCAACACTATGTTGAATAGGAGTGGTGAGAGAGGGCATCTGTGTCTTGTGCTGATTTTCAAAGGGGATGCTTCCAGTTTTTGCCAATTCAGTATAATATTGGCTGTGGGTTTGTCATAAATAGCTCTTATTATTTTGAGATACGTTCCATCTATACCTAGTCTATTGAGAGTTTTTAGCATGAAGTGGTGTTGAATTTTGTTGAAGGCCTTTTTTGCATCTATTGAGATAATCGTGTGGTTTTTGTCTTTGGTTCTGTTTATATGCTGGATTATGTTTATTGATTTGTGTATGTTGAACCAGCCTCACATCCCAGGGATGAAGCTGACTTGATCGTGGTGATAAGGTTTTTGATGTGCTGCTGGATTCGGTTTGCCAGTATTTTATTGGCAATTTTTGCATGGATGTTCATCAGGAATATTGGCCTGAAATTTTCTTTTTTTGTTGTGTCTCTGCCAGGTTTTGGTATTGGGATGATGCTGGCCTCATAAAATGAGTTAGGGAGGATTCCCTCTTTTTCTATTGTTTGCAATAGTTTCAGAATGAATGGTACCAGCTCCTCTTTGTACTTCTGGTAGAATTTGGCTGTGAATCTGTCTGGTCCTGGACTTTTTTTGGTTGGTAGGCTATTAATTATTGCCTCAATTTCAGAGTTTGTTACTGGTTTATTCAGGGATTTGACTTCTTCCTGGTTTAGTCTTGGGAGGGTGTATGTGTCCAGGAATTTATCCAATTCTTCTAGATTTTTTAGTTTATTTGCATAGAGGTGTTTGTAGTATTCTCTGATGGTAGTTTGTGTTCCCATGGGATCAGTGGTGATACTCCCTATATCATTTTTTGTTGCGTCTATTTCATTGTTCTATTGCAATTCTTATACATTGTGGGTGGGAATAAAAAATGGTATAGCCAGTCTGGAAAAGTGTGGCAGTTTCTTATAAAGTTAACATGTAGCCGGGCGCGGTGGCTCACGCCTGTAATCCCAGCACTTTGGGAGGCCGAGACAGGCGGATCACGAGGTCAGGAGATCGAGACCATCCTGGCTAACACGGTGAAACCCCGTCTCTACTAAAAATAAAAAAAATTAGCCGGGTGCGGTGGTGGGCGCCTGTAGTCCCAGCTACACGGGAGGCTGAGGCAGGAGAATGGCATGAACCCGGGAGGTGGAGCTTGCAGTGAGCCAAGATTGCACCACTGCACTCCAGCCTGGGTGACAGAGCAAGACTCCATCTCAAAAAAAAAAAAAGTTAACATGTATTTGTTGTATAACCCAGAAACCCCACTTCCTAGAGAAATGAAAGCTTGTGCTTACATAAAAACCTGTATATAAACGTTCTATTGATAATTCTATGATTATGCAATGTTCTATTCATAATTACTGTAAGCAAATGTCCTTCAACAGGTGGATGAACAGGTATAAATGGATAAAGAAGTTGTGGTATATCCATACGATGAAATACTACTCAGCAGTAGAAAAGAATGAACTATTTACACATGCAGCAACTGAGCACTTTCCAAGGCGTGATGCTGGGGAGTGGGGGAAGGAAGTAGTCTCAGAAGTTTACATACTGTGTTTCTCGTTTTTGAGCAGATAAAATACTGATGGAGGATAGATTTATGGTTGCCAGGAGTTACGAATGGGAGAGACTGTGATTATAAAGGGAAAACATGAGGGAGTGTTTGGGGGTGTGATGGCACTATTTTGAATCCTGATTGTGGCAGTGCTTATATGAATCTATACATGTGTTAAAATTATAGAACTTTACACCAAAAAAAAAAATATATATATATATTTATTTTAGATAGGGTCTCATTCTTTGTCCAAGCTGGAGTGCAGTGGCACAATCATGGCTCCCTGCAACCTTGAGCTCCTGGGCTCAGGTGATTCTCCCACCTCAGCCTCCTGAGTAACTGGGACTACAGGCATGTGCCACCACGCCTGGCTCGTTTTTCGTATTTTGTAGAGATGGGGTTTCGCCATGTTGCCTAAGCTGGTCTCAAACTCCTGCGCTCAAGCGATTCACCTGTCTCAGCCTCCAAAGTGCATGAGGCACTGTGCCTGGTTTGTATGGTGATTTAAATAATAAAATTAATAAAATTATAGAGGATGAACACTGGATTCTGATATGGGCCTCCAGTTCCTCCTTGCTAAGGCGAGGCTGATGATCTGTAATCTGTGCAGCCATTACCAAATGCTGACCCAGCCTTGCGCTTCTGTTCTGAGGCTTACGTATTTTGATCTGCTTTTTTGCTTTAGATCCATTCTGACTGAAAAATACTTCTTAAATTTTGCTTTTCCATCCCACAAATGACTGATTCCAACCTTTCTCCCCAGCTGCTCAGCATGGGCCTCTAGCTGTGCTCTGCACACTCTGATAGCAGAGAGCTTTATTCACCCCCCGTTTTTGAAATGTAATTTCCGTACAGTATAATGCATGGATCTGAAATACATAATTCAATGAGCTTTGGCAAATGTATACAGTGGTGTGTTCATACATGTTTTACAACTGGCTCTCTGGTGGGATAAAAAAGCCCTGCTTTGTAGTGTTTGCCAATTTCTGGAGTATAAGTATTTCCACCATGGTGGATTCCAAGCTATCAATGTGATGTTGACTGGCTTGCAAACATCCTGAAAAATTAACAGTCCACTGTCTTGATGGTGCCAGCAGGCTTCAGCACACCACTGCCTGTACATAACTGTGCAGCCAGCACCCAGATCAACATTCAGTACATGCCCATCACCCCACAAGTTCCCTAGTGCCCCTCTGCAATCAGTCCCCACCCCTATCCTGTGCGGATAGTGATTCTGATTTCGACCACCATGAATTAGATTTTCACATTCTAGAACTTCATGCAAATACAGTATATATTTGGCCTGACTTTTTATTTTTGCCTCAGATTTGAGAGTCCCTCCTATGGTGTTTATGTGGTTGTTTGTCTTTTTCATTGCCCAGTAATATTTCATTGTATGGATGTACTGTCTTTGATTCTCCTGTTAATTGGCATTTGGGTTGTTCAAAGTTTTGGGCTTTTCTGAGTAATCTTGAAAGTACTTGAGAGGCTGTACAAAAGAGGTTCTAATATTCCTGGCAAAACTTTCTGCTGGGAAGAGGGACTAGATCCTGAAGCTTCAGATTTTACTGGCGATAATGAAAGAGCATCTTTGAAAGTGTCTAGCATGTGGCAGACATTCAATAAATGTTAGTGGAGTCTCACTTTGGCAGAATTCTGTTTCTAGGATCTGTGCCCAGAAATAGATCGTCTTTTACAGAAAGGTCAGAATCAACCATTCTAGAGAAAATTTAAAAATACCTCAGAGAGATTCCATCTTCTCATTTGATAAATCCATTTCAGGAATATTTCACAATTCTAACAATTAGAAAAAAATGTCTATTTGATATTTTTATGTTATACTTTAAAGCCTACCTATTATACATATTATCTGATTTACTTCATACACATTTAATTTTCATTTTACACACATTATTTTATTTAACTTTTGCTACAATGCTGCAAGGTAAATATACCTCTACTTTACAGATGAGGACAGATGAGACTCAGAAATGCTAAGTAACCTTCCTAGTTCACAAAGCTAGTGAGAATTTAATCGCAGTTGCCTGACTCCAAAATGCATGCGTTTTCCTCTGCGATGTGCGGCCCACCATGTTCACTCCTCACTACAGGCAGGAAGCACATATTATTCGGATAATCGCTACCCATTTTCCTTTCATCCTCGTTTTTCCAGCGAGCAAAACATCTTGTACTGTCGCTTTCTTTTTTCATTTAAGAAGTACATTTTGAACAGACTCAAGACGGCCTGATTTAAGCAAGCAGAAGGAAAAATCCTTACAGAAAAGTCTGCGTTGGCCAATCAGCAATGTGACAGAGCATTCGGCAGATGGCGCTGTTTCCACAGGAGTGTAACGGCGGCCACAAGCGTTCTGCCGCCAGGGGGCGCCGCGTTCCGCCGGAGAAGCTTGGCAACAGGGAGCGCGGCTGCCGGGCCCACGCCTCCGTCGCGGTGCGTGGTTTCCCTCCAGGTGGGACGCTGCAGGCCCAGCCGCTCCCGGTGCCTCCAAACAGCCAGGGCGCTCACGTGGATAAGCTGCTAGACTAAGCTCAGTCCAGGAGGCCGGCGTCGGCAGCTGCTGCTCAGCTATCCCGGACAGCACGGGACTGTGCAGAGCCCCTCCCCTAAACCTCATTCTTTTCAAGGGCAGTGGGAAGCACAGCAGCGTTTGCCTGTTCTTGCCAAGTTAGCACCGAGGGAGTTTCATCAGGGAGGGGCAGGGACCTCAGAACAGGGAGGCTGCAGGGCGGCCTCCGCAGAAGGTGAGTGCTGGCTGCCCGTGGCCTGAGACGTTAAGCACTGTGGGGAGAAATGGAGAAAGAAGCTCCTTGAACAACTTTCACACTCCGGTGTGTGAAGCCGCTGGGCCGAGAGATGAGAGCAGCCTGGTCTTCCCTCCTCCGTAAGGCTTGGGCGCTTGTCTCCCTTGCTGCTTCCGGAGTCACAGCCCCTTCCAGTCCTCCAAGGGCCCGCGTTCCACCATGGCCAGACATCCCCTTTGAGAGTCTGCAAAGCTTGTTTTCTCTCTTGGAGAATTCTAGGCAATTCAGGTCAAAGAAAGGATTTTGAATCAAGTCCTTGGCTGTGTCAGAAGTGCTTACAAGAGCTGAATTAATGGAATCATTCTTTAATTCCATGATCTGACTCCTGTCTACGTCCTCAATATTTTATTTTATTTTAATTTTTTTTTAGAGTCAGAGTCTCTCTCTGTCGCCCAGGCTGGAGTGCAGTGGCACAATCACTGCTCACTGCAGCCTTGACCTCCTGTGCTCAAGCAATCCTCCCACCTCAGCCTCCTGAGTGGCTGGGACCCCAGGTGTGCTGCCACATCCAGCTTACATCTCCAGTATTCATTCTCACTATTTGCCCCATCACCTGCTTTTACTTTTTTATACTACCTGCAGTTCCTTGCAATTTATGCTTAGTTAATATCTGCATACCCTTCAAGATCTGCCGAAGCACTGCCTCCTCTGTGATGGCCTTTGGGTTGGTCTAACTCTTCCCTCCTTGACTCCTTCATGGTTTATCCGCTTTATAGAATCAATAGCGCCTATTCCAGAAATCCAAAATTTTCACTGCACTTGATTATTATCCATCTCTGTCTTTTGAGCTGTCATCTCATTGAGTTCATATTCACCTTTGAATCTCCAGCACACAGCCTGAGGACTGGAGCTTGCACTTCGTAGGTGTTCATTGAGTGAATGAAGGAAGGAGTAAAAACACTCTTCACTTTGCATTTAGCTAAAAATCAGATAATACAGAGATTTCCATCAGAATCAAAGCAAGCCAGTGTCTCTTGGAACCACACTCACAGTTGATGCCTTGGACAACTGGTGTGATGGTTTCTTCATTGTTGCTATGTATGTCTGTGAACGTGTTTGTCTTTTAAAATTACTTACTGGAGGAAGAAGTTCACTTTTACTTCGTAAGGTAAATCCTTCAAACAGTCCCTACTTTTAAAATAAGGACTTCCCCTGTCCTCCTTGAAAGGTTCTTCTCGGGCTGCGTGTTGCAAGGTCCTTCCTTGTAAGGCAGTCGATGCTGTCTTATCCCCTCCCCGGGAGCAGAACTCGGGTAGCTTTGGATGTGGCCATCCAGGATTGGGGTTATAGAGGTGAGACTCAGAGACATCAAATAATCTTTCTGTTTCTCAGCATTGGAAGATTTCAAAGAAAGCGTGTCCAGGGGGCAGAAGGTGGGGTGCAGGATTGTTTAAATTTATGGGGTTGCTTTTCTAGGGCAGTGAGAATTCTCTTGGTGGGTGGAGTTTGGTGTGTGCAGCTCGGCTGGGGGTTGTTCCCAGCAGGCAACTCCGAAGTGCCAGCCCAGGCTCTCTGACCTGGGGCTACTCTCCATTGGCAAATGCCACCCTCTGTCTCCCATCACCTCTCCCCTCCTTCATGGAGAGGCAGGAAGGAACTCTGGGAGGTGGGAGAGAGCAGAGGCCACAGTCAGTGTCCTCTGGACATGTCGGTAACTAGAAGCAGAGCTGAGGCCCTGGGGACAGACACCTTGTCCTTATGCTGAAGAGACCCTTCTTTAATGGTCATTGCGAGTTGAGCTGGGGTAAGGATTCTAGGTCTGGTTTGTTTTTTCTGGAAAGTATATACTTCCTCCGTTTCTCTGGCCTGATTACTGCCCACATGTCCACAGGGGATAGCTGTCCTTCTGCTGTAGTGGGAGACGTGGAAGAGCGTGGACTCTGGAGCTGGACTCCCTGGGCTCAGATCCTGGCTTTGCCTCTTAGTAGCTGTGTGACTTTGGGCCATTCAGGTAACATCTCTGTACCTAAATCATCTGTTCTGTAAGGTGGGTTCATCTCATAAGGCAACTGTGAAAATTAAGCAGATTAGCACGTGTTAAATGCTGACAACAGCACCAGCACATAACCAGTATGCAGAGTACATCAACTCTTACTGTGCCTGCCTTCGCCTTTCCCCAGCCCTCTCCCTTCAAGGTGGTCGCTGTTCATCTCAACAGGTACTCATTGGTGCCCCTGTACCCAACACCATTACAGGCACTGAGGGGGATACAAGGAAGCTTAGATGTGGTTTCCATTCTCAAGAGGCTTATGATATGGGGACATGAAGACAAAAGCAAAGTAATGAAAATAAAAAAAACAGGGAGGAGTGAGTGGGGAAAGGACTGAAAAACTTCTTATTGGGTGCTATGTTCCCTACTTGGGCGAAAGGATCCTTGGAAGCCCAAACCTCAGTATCATGAATATACTTATGGCACAAACCCACACATGTACCTCTGGAACCTAAAATAAACATAGAGACTGGGTGCAGTGGCTCCCACCTCTAATCCTAGCACTTTGGGAGGCAGAGGTTGGTGGATCACTTTAGGCCAGTAGTTTGAGACCAGCCTGGCCAACATGGTGAAACCCCATCTCTACTAAAAACACGAAACTTAGGTGTGGTGGCGGGCGCCTGTAATCTCAGCAGCTCAGGAGGCTGAGGTACAAGAATCACTTGAACCAGAGAGGGGCAGGTCGCAGTCAGCCAAGATCACACCATTGCACTCCAGCCTGGGTGACAGAGCAAGACACTGTCTCAAAAATAATAATAAATATAAAAAAAAAATAAAGATGAAGAAAGAGCAACTTTGTTAAAATATATGCCACTAATATATAAGTGTCATAGGAGTTAAAAAGAAGGAGAGAGTGGGATGTGAGTGGCTTCATGAAAGAAGTCAAACTTGGTTTGGGCCCGAAAGGGGGCAGAATATGGAGAACGGATTTTATGACTTTCATCTACAACTCTCTGAATTGTTCTGGCTTCTAAATCAAGATGGCAAAAACAATTGTCACCGCTCAGCTCGGGGAAATTCTCATGATGCCAGTTTACCCGGCAGGTTATACATAGGCTTAGGCCACTGCTGCCTTTGAAACTGTAGGAAAAATGCAAAACATTCAAGGGCTGTCCCATTCCTCTGAATAAATACCTACCCCTAAAGCAAATGGCCGGACTCCGGGGTTGAGCTTTCCCCAGGCTTCGATGTTTTTGCCTGCACTGTGGCTGTAGAGGACTGACTTCCAGCCCAGTACATTCCACTCCTCTGAGCTGCTCCTGTTTCCCTCCAGAAGTCTGCAAAGCATTAAGCACTATATTTAACTCCAGCCTAAAAGAAAAATGCCTGCCTCTGAGCATCCAGACCGGAGAAAGAGGATTGTCACCTCCGAGGACACAGAGTCATGGTTCACCTTGAAGCCATGGACACACAGGCCTGGAATGTTCATCCCCTCCTGGCTCTATCTTTAGCTTTTGGGTGGGCTCAAGAAAGTGGAGGCAATTTTGATGACACTCAGTAGGTTAAGACCCCATGCATGAGAATTTGGCTGGCTGAGTGGGGCTTTGTGGAGAGCCTTGTGTAGTTAACCATTAAGGACTCGTGAGAATCATCCGAGGAGCCTGTGGAAGTTGCAGATGGTGGGCTCCATGCTCAGTGGTTCTGAGTCTGTCGGTCTGGGATGATGCCCAGGGAGCTGCGTCTTTAACATGCAAGCCAGGGGATTCTGGCGAGGGTGATCTTGGACCACATGTGGTAGAGAACAGTTAGCTGGAGCTATTGGCAACTTGGTCAAAGGAGGCAAAGGAAGGAAAAAAGGTGGAAGCTGAAGCAGGGGGAGTGATTTTGAATGGTTTATGAACTGAATGATGAGGACACAAATTAAGGCAAATCATTACATCATAGACTCAAGAAAGCCCGGAGCAGGGATTTACAGCCCCATTCGAAGAACTCAGCCTTGGAGCCATCAACACAGGGAGACTGAGGCTGGAGACCATGAGAGGTGATGACCTGGGACCAACGCTGCTTCACCCGGAACACCTTCACTTTGATCTCTTTTTATATACATGGGTTCCATGTAGGATGTCATTTGAAAACTGGCCACTGCTAAAAGAAGTTAAAAAGAAATAATTAACCTCGAGACAATGTGTCAGTCGTTGGAAATACCTTAATCTCCTTGGGTGACTGGTGGAGCGGTGTTCTATTAGGTCTAGATCGTTTTATCTGCAAGAGCAGGATGACTTTGGACAGAATGCTTGTGCATAGGCCCTTTTACTCCTTCTGTTCTTTTCTCCCTTTTAGCCAGTTCCCCTCTAATTTTTCTGTGATCTAGAGCCATTTGAGAATCATATGAAAGCTTTGGACCTTTCCTGAAGAAAATGCACCTAGACACACACCTGTACACATTGGCATTCAGTTTTGGTGGGGGTTATGGGCTCTGTGAAACCCATCTGTACCCTTGGTGATCACACCTTCCTCTAAACTGTGATCTATTTATTTTATAGCGGTACCACAGTTATTCTTTGCTTCAAGTCTTTCAACTAAACCGCACGTCTCTTGAGTGTAGAAACTGTGTCCTCTACAATGGCAGTCTAAAATGGGAAGGACAAGATGATCCGTTGCAGCATGAGAAGGAAGTTTTAGAACTTCTGCTTATTTATAATCTTATCCCTTTTCAGTTTCTATTTTTCTATGTTTCTATAATGCTCCTTGTATTAGAATAGTCCTTCTCCTCCTCCTTATTATTATTATTTTGAGATGGAGTCTGACTTTGTTGCCAGGCTGGAGTGCCGTGGCACCATCTCGGCTCACTGCAACCTCTGCCTCCCGGGTTCAAGCGATTCTTCTGCCTCAGCCTCCCGAGTAGCTGGGATTACAGGCCTGTGCCACCACGCCCAGCTAATTTTTGTATTTTTAGTAGAGACAGGGTTTCACCATGTTGGCCAGGTTGGTCTCGATCTCATGACCACGTGATCCGCTTGCCTTGGCCTCCCAAAGTGCTGGGATTATAGGCGTGAGCCACTGCACCTGGCCGAATAGTTCGTATTATTTAAATAAACATACTTATTTTGAAGGTGCCATGTTAAAAACTTACTGTTAAGGATAACATGATTCAGAAAGCTTGGAGTACTCTGCGTTACAGAATTTTTTTTGATACTCATGCTGAACGTTTTGCTAGGTATTGGAGATATAAAAAAATGATGTAGCTTCTACTCTCAGGGAACTTACAGTTTAGTTTTGCATATAGTAGGTGTTTTGTTTGGAATGGAGGAGCTGAGATTTGAGTCTGGCTTATTTGACTCCAAGTCGGTAACTAGATGATGAGTTAATTCTTTCAAGATAGGTCATTTATTGCACGTTCAGGAAGCCAGGAAAACCACCCCATAGAACATGCTCCCACTTGGTATGAAATGTGAAAACAGGGTCTCTGACCTTATCATCCTTAGGTAGAGAGGCTGGTAGCAGTATTTCTGGAATTCTTACACAGAAGCTGCTCAGGAGTGGCACTCTCATTAGAAGGAAACATCTTGAGACCGAGGTCGAATGCACTCCTGCGCAGCAACCTGCGGCAGTTACTTAGATTTTGTTGATTTGCTGTGGTCTTTGGGACATGATGAAGACTATGGGGTAGAGATGGGGTACAGTTATCTCTAGCCGTTTCTTTTTTTTTTTTTTAATGGAGTCTCCCTCTGTTGCCCTGGCTGAGAGAAATGGCCCGATCTCGGCTCACTGCAACTTCCGCCTCCTGGGTTCAAGCGATTCTCCTGCCTCAGCCTCCTGAGTAGCTTGGATTACAGGCGTGGCCACAACGGTTGGCTAGTTTTTGTATTATTAGTAGAGACAGGGTTTCACCATGTTGGCCAGGCTGGTCTTGAACTCCTGACCTCAGGTGATCTGCCCACCCCAGCCTCCCAAAGTGCTGGGATTACAGGCATGAGCCACCACTGCGCCTGGCCTCAAGCCACTTCTTAGAGTTGCCTCAGGATCTCATGAGAAACTGAAGTAAAATTTTGGGGAAAAGGCAACCAGCAGAAGTGGCTGGGGCAGAGGAGCCGGGATGAGAATGCAGCTGAAGGGAGAACATCGCGAGGCTCCTCAGGGCTTCCCGGCAGCCTAGGGCATCCAACCCCTAATAGCATATTTCTCAGAGCAACTGGTAGCCTGGACCCATCTCTCAACAGCTGTTGACCATTTATTAGTAAGACTCCGCTGAAGCCAAGGGAATGGGGAAGGAGAGCAGACAAACGGGGGAAATAGAATTGTGTTAACGACCAGTCCATTTCCATGAAGCGAAGGTGACCGGTCTGTCATCTCGCCGTGGCTGGTGTTTTGTTGGCGCTGACATTTGCAGAGAGTGCCCCCAGCTGGGCGTCTGTTGCCCCATTGCCATGGAGACAGCAGCTGCAGAGACGTCTCCTTTGAGACCGCGCCGCCCGAGATTTCAGGAACCATTTTGGAAGCATTTGTCCCGACAGTGCCTGCTAATCTCCCTTTCATTTGTAATTATTTTATCGCCTTGGTTCTCTGCCTTGGCATCGTTCCCGCAGCTAACTCTGCTCCCCGACACGGGGTCCGTGGGGAGGTGTCGGCCGCCACAGCCCCGTCTGGGTGGAGATGAAAAGCGAGTGGAAAGGCAAGACTTGCTAGGGCGCTGCTGTCTTCAAACAGGCCCCGTCTCCTGGAGGCAGCCCTGGGAGGGCCTTGGCTGATTGAAGTAGCCTGAATTACGAAGCCTGAAGCCTTTGAGGCCAGCCGCCCCATCCAGGCCAAGAATAATTGAACAAATAGTTTATCTGGCTAACCAACAGCTGTAGAGCCCAGGCGATTTGGAGAGGATTAGGGGAGAGTAGTGAAAGAATACTCCCACAGGGTCCTCCAAATCCTCATCCTGAATCCTACCAACGAAGAACACATGTTGGAGCCCTGGAATTGCTTTTTAAGTTCATTTCTCTCCCTTTCCAAGCGACTCGGTGCAGGGCTGGCAAGAATTTTAAGTGGCTGAAGCAACCATCTTTCGGGTCCCTGCCATTGGGTTCCTTTCAGTTGCCTCCTTCAGTTCCTCCAAACCTTGCTTCATCCCAGACGGCTCAGATTCATGCAGAGATTCTGATCACCCTGGGAGGTGCCTGAGGGTTGCTGTCTTTTCCTCAAGTCTACATTGCTGGCAGCTGTTGTAATGTCTAAGTGAAGGGCCAGGACCAAGTTCAGGTTAGGATAAAAGGGGAGGTGAGAGAGTGGCTGGATAAAGAGAGAGGACACGAGGAATTCCCTTACCTGTGTGAGAAAAAGTTGAAAAAAGAAAAAAGCTCCAAGTGAATGAAAGGATTAAATATTAAAAAAAAAAAAATCTGTGTGACTACTAGATGAAAACTTAGGAGAATTTCCACGTTAAAACCTTTACAACCTCAGGATGGGTGATGTGTTTTTCACTATGATTCAAAATTCAGAAATTACAAAAGCTGGAGAAGACTGGTAAATTAAACAATATTCTCCATGGCAAAAACACTATTTGCAAATATCATAAACTGGGTAGAGTGCTTGCAACTCTTACAGAAAATGGCTAAATTCTAGCTGGGTGCAGTGGCTCACACCTGTAATCCCAGCACTTTGGGAGGTCGAGGCGGGTGGATCATGAGGTCAGGAGTTCGAGACCAGCCTGGTCAATATGGTGAAACCCCAAATCTACTAAAAATAAAAAAAATAAAAAAAAAAGAAAAAAGAAAAAAGCTGGGCGTAGTGGCTCATGCCTGTAGTCCCAGCTATTTGAGAGGCTGAGGCAGAAGAATCGCTTGAACCCGGGAGGCAGAGGTTGCAGTGAGCTGAGATTGCACCACTACATTCCATTCTGGGTGACAGAGCAACACTTCAAATCAAATATGAAAAAAAGAAAAGAAAAAGAAAATGGCTAAATTCTTTATAAGGAACTCAGAGATGCCAATCAACGAAAGACCAAAACCTACAATAAGAATGGATAAAGGATATAAACAGACAGCTCATAGAATAGAAAATAGAAATGTCCACTAAGGCAGATCACTTGAGGTCAGGAGTTCGAAACCAGCCTGGCCAAGATGGTGAAACCCGGTCTCTACTAAAATATACAAAAATTAGCCGGGCATGGTGGCAGGTGACTTAATCCTAGCTACTTGGGAGGCAGAGGCAGGAGAATCGTTTGAACCCAGGAGGCAGATGTTGCAGTGAGCAGAGATGGAGCCACTGCGCTCAAACCTGGGGGATAAGAGCGAGACTTCTCTCAAAAAAAAAGAAAAAAAAAAAAGAAAAAAAGAAATGTCCGCTAAATATGTAAAAGTGACGTTCAACGTCACTTATAATAAGAGCAATGAAAATTAAAGCTACTCCAAGATACTGTTTTTCACCTGTCAGATTGGAAAAAATCCTAGTTTGACAGCACACTGTGTTGGTGTATCTGTGAGGAAATGGAACTTTCTGATGTTTTTGGCAGGTAAAATGGAGAGCAATTTGGCATTATCTGTCAAAATTACAAAGGCATGTGACCTTTGACTCAGCAATAACACCTTTGGAGATTTACCTTATAGAATATTGCATAGCTGAATAATGACATGTGCACAATTTATTAGTTACCACTGCTTTTTTAATGGCAAAAGATTGGAATCCCACTCATTATTCATCAGGTGGGAAATGATTTCATAAATTATGGTACTTTCCTATGGTGGAATACTATGTGACTATAAAAAAGGATGAGGAAAGTTTCTAGGAACTGATTTCCAAGGTATATTATATGAAAAAAAGTCAAGGTTCAGTAGAGTGTATACAATATGCTATCCTTCCTGTAGAAAAAATAAGAAAATATCTATGTTTGTTAGCAGTATCTTAAAGAAACTCTGGGAAAGGGTATCCTAGATACTAGTAAAATGAATTAGCTGTGCACATATGTGGAGGAGATTGTAACTGGGATGGAAGTAAGACTTCACTGTATACTTTTCTGTGTGAACTGATTTTTGAGCCAATGTAATGCCTATTCTAAAACAAAATAAAGCCAGTTCATGTAAAGGGCAAAATCAAAACATAATGGAAAAACTACCAAAACCCAGTGAGGAAGTCATTGTTCCAATGCCCAGGTGTGGGTGGAGTGAAGCAGAGAACATTCCCCACCGCTTCGCAGGTGTGGAGGAATATGGGTCGATGGAATTAGCAGAAGAGTGCGGCTCCCGTGGGCTCCTTCCTTCCAGGGCCTGTCATCCTGGTCCGCCTGGGAGGGGGCCTGAACCAGTGGACCAGAGCCTTTCGGATGTCAGCCTGAGTAATTTTTTGCCTCTAAGTATTCTTGTGTGGCTTCTTCTGAGCAGGTTCACGGATTTTCCTTTTCTTCACAGGCATCTCACAAATCCTTAAGGAGGAGCAGTGTCCCCAGAGTCCTGTAGTTGGGACATTTGAGAATTTGGGACCCAGTTGGAAGTGGTTGTGTATTTCCATTGCGTGGGAATATGTAAAAGGACTTTATCTGCGGGTAGCTCCAGAGACAGGAGCATGACCATGGCTGAGCTTGCAGCTCCCATTCTGTCCTGGCTCCCACGGAGGCCATTCTTTCAGACCAAGAACCTAAACCTGAAAAAAATAGCCCAGGGTCAGAGCAGCCCGCTTGGAGTGGGCTATGGGGCTGATTGATCTGTTTAGAAAACATTTATATGGCACTTAGAATATGGAAGTACTGGTTTAGTGCTTTGCAAATATCAACTCATTTACTCCTCCTCCTAACAATGTGTGAGGAAACTAATTTCGATATCATAAATTTAAAATGGGAAACTGAGGCACAGAGAGGTTAAGCAACTTGCCCAGTGTCACACAGCTGGCGTATGGCAGGTCAGGATTCAAAACTACGCAGTCAATATTTCACCAAAACACTACGCTGGCTTTTTAAAAAATTGAGGTAATATTCACATAACATGAAATTGTTTGTTTTAAAATGTACAATTCAGTAGCTTTTAGTGCATTCAAATATTGTGCAACCATTACTTCTATCAAGTTCCAAAACATTTTCTTCATCACCAAGGGAAATCCTATACCCATTAGCAGTCATTCCCCATTCTGCCTTCTCCCAGTCCCTGCCCTGGCAATGTCTACTATACTCACTGATGCTGTAGATTGGCCTCTTCTGGAAATTTCATACAAATGGAATCACACAAGATGTGACCTTTCGGGTCTGGCTTCTTTCACCCTGCACGACGTTTTTGAGGTTCATCCATGTTGTAGTATGAATCAATACCTCAGTTTTTTTTTTTTTTTAAATAGCTGGATTATATTCCATTATGTGGATTTGCTACATTTTGTGTCTCTACTCATCCTGCTGCACACTTGGGTTTTGTCCACCCTTCGATAAGATAGTGCCACTGTGAACATTCGTGCCCAGGCGCTCCTTGAACACCTGTCTTCAATTCTTTTGGGCGTTATGCTTACTGCTTAACAGAAGCAAGGAGCAGGTGCTCTCACCTTCTCAAGTATTTGCTCTTGAAGTTGTCACCTCCCCACCACTCCTTATTCATTTTTCCTAGAAAAAAAGCTAAGAAGGATGGAAAAGTTGTCAGATCACTGAGTAAGGAAAGTCTGCTTTGGGGAAGAAAAACAAGAAGGAAAAAATAATAGTGGAGACTATACTCACCGCCAAAAGCCTAGTCATTTTCAGCTGCCATTCAATCTCCAGTTGCCATAGGGTGATGGGGCTGGGACGACCTTCTTAGCCAGCTTTGTGCAACGGAACGGCGAGGCTAGCCTGCTGAGGCTGAATTCCATCCCAGGGGCCTCCCTGCCTTCTAAGCAGTGCCAGTGTGCGTGTGTGGTTGCCAAAAGATGCCTGGCCTCCCCTTGCCCTGAAGAGTCAGCTTTCTAAAGGTCTGGACAAGGCCCCCTCCTGCTCCTCACCATCCACAAAGTCTTGGGAATCAAGGTGTCTCCTTCCATGTTCTATAACATTCCATGGCTTTTCTTTCTATATTCCACCTTTGGGAATTCATCATTAAATTATTGTTCAGCTTTTTTCTCCCCTGCCCTTTAGGACTGACTAATTCAAGTTCCTATGAGTCCACATAAGCCTCATTTTCTAGCTTCAAGTTCTTCATGTCTCTTTTTCACCATGTGGCCTGGAAAAGACCTAGTTGGGCTTGATCAGATTGGAATTAAGTCAGGGACAGTGCGTGGCTCCTGAGCCCAGGGCAGCTCTGCACTCCTGAAATTTCAAACCTTTGCTGAAATCTTAATTTCTTCTTTTTAAAACATGTTGTTCTTCCACGACTGCCCGTAGTTTTTGTACTCTTTCTTTGTTCTCTAAATGTCTAGAACAAAAGTCACAAACTGGTGACTGTCAGGTTGAGTGTGACCTGTAGACATATTTTTAAAGCCAGTGCTTTTAAAGAATGAACTAATTGGGAATTTTGCATACAAATCTGGTTATCTAGCTTCTCTTGAAAAATAGTCAGGTCTAGCCACACAGCTGGCATTCTATCATAGAACAATCAGTTGACCCTGAGGGGTAGCCATCTCTGAGGGGTCTCCAGCTCTGTAGAGACCCCCGACTCGTATAAGGTATGTCCCTGGCCTGATCCTTGTGCAGATTTTCTTGTTTATGTGACTTTGCTGACTCTTTGTCTACAGTTATACGTAGAACAGAAGCAAATTACTGTAAAGGTTTTGGGTAAAGAATTGCAATCTGTTTTGGACAAATGCCTTTAGTTTTTGGTGACTTCCTAAATCCCAGCCTCAGTATCAATTAATGATCACAGACTTCAGCAATTTATTGTGGGGGCCTCTCCTATACAAGGATGGCAGAAACAGAAAATGCAGGTTGGCACTTCAGTTATTTTTACTTTAATTTTCCAACTTTCATTAACTTTGAAAGATATTCAGTGATGGGTTGCACTGGTATGTAAAATGCTTTATAGAATCAGGTCAATTATTATTGTTCTTGGAGGGAAGGCATCTTTTTGTGGACACTAGGTTGCTTCACTGGTGTGCTGACAGAAGAGGAGTGAAAAATTGCCTGAGAGCCTGAGAGTTCATTCGGTCATGAACCTGACACCTGGAATAGCTAAGGGATTTTTAAAAATGCTTAATTAAAAAAATGTTTTTTAAACTCGTAAATCTGGAAGGAGCAGGAGGAAGGGATGACAGTTTTCAATAAAAAGGAAGAGGGAAGAATTTTTAAAAGGAAACTTCATGAACGTGCATGTGTGTTTATGCGTGAATGTGCATAGATGTGGAATGGAGGGCATGTGAGTTTGTGCGTGGTAAAGGGAGATTGCATGCTCGTGTCATGGGGGATTCCCTTGAGTTCCCCTTTAAGACGTTTGTTTACAGAAGGCAGAACAATTTATGAAGCGCTTCCATCACCGTTACCAATTGACTTTTCATCATTACCTGAAGTGTCAGTCTGAACTCCTTTCACTCAATTTTTCATTCTTCCTCCCTTTCCACGGTCTCTGCTAGCACAGGAAAGAGTCATTCAAAAGCATTTACTGAGATCCTATTACTTGCCTTCAGTCATTCTGCACACTGGGAATAGCAGGCAATGCAAAGGCTGGGAATAAGAGCAGGCTGGGTGTGCTCAGGCATAGACAGCCATGGGCTGCCCTGGAGTTTGCTGGGAGCACAGGACGGTGCAGAGGGGCAGTGGCCATGGTTAGTGCCCTGGTGGCGGCAGAAAATGATTGAGATTTTATTCTAATTACAATGGGAATTCACTGAAAAATTTTTAAGCAGGAGAGCAATATAGTTTGATTTATATTATCATGGCTGCAGAGAAAGAAGTATACTTTCATTTATATATTAAAAATTAGAGAGAAATTTAAGAAATTGTTAATTAAAAATAACATTGATAAACCCATTATATGTTAACATAAATAACATGATTTTTATGAAAAATATTTTCCAAAGCAAATAAATTTTAGTGAGAAAAGTAGCATCACTTTACCTTTTGGCAACTCTTGCTAATGTTTGGCTTAAAAGAAGATAGTTGAATTCTCATGTTTGCTTCTGAATAAAATGTGATGTGTTTTTTTTTTTAGCTAAAATATATGAAGAAAATTTGGCTTCATACAGAGATGTAGTTGTAAAGGGGAGAGGTGCTTAGTACATAAATGTGGATATTTTTCTGCATGAGAAATTGACAAGTAGTAGTTTCTTAAAGGTGAATTTCAATATGGATTCTGAAACCACATCAATGCACTCCGTACTTACATTAAAATCCATTGACCAATCTTGTATTTGAATGGATCTTTTACTCATGTATGATCTTATGACATCATGCATTGGTCATTTGGAAAATAATGAACTGCTAAATTATGCAGATCTTCCAAATGCTGACAAATATCATTATATAAGAAAAAACAATCACAGTTGTTAGTAACAGCCCTGATCTCAGTGGAAAGTCTTTAAGGGTTGGGGAGCTGTCAAGGTTTCAGGGGTGGAAACAAGTTTTCCAAGATTATAATTTTTGCTTGAAACATCAAATTTTATCATTGGTGACAAATATCGCCAATTGTTTTCGTTGAAGTGGCAGGCTCATTTTATTTGTTTTTGTGAAAATGTCTCTGAATATCCATATCTAAGTAAACATAGTTTTACTTAGTAAAACTGTTATCATAAATGCTTGTCAGTCCCTCAAGTAATGATAGCATTCCATGAAAAAGTGACTAGTTTAGCTGGCAATCCAAATAATAACACAATCACTTTATCCCCTAGACAGCTGTTGTACTTCAGTACGTAGCAAAGTGTTTTGCATGCAGTGTGTAACATCTTTAAAAAGTATGCACTCAAAGACTGAGATTTAATAGAATTAATAATTTTTACTGTTTCATGGAGGACATTCTTAAGTGAAACTGATACTTTTGTATTTTAGTTACGAGTGCATGTAAAGGAAGAATACAATGACTACTAGTAAAATGTGTTAGGCCGTTCTTGCATTGCTATAAAGAAATATCAGACTGGATAATTGATAGGAAAAGAGGTTTAATTGGTTCTGCAGGCCGTATGGGAAACTTAGTGCCATCATCTGCTCCTGGGGAGGCCTCAGGAAGCTTATACTCATGAAGTGGGAGCAGGCATGTCTCATGGCAGAAGCAGGAGCAAGTGAGAGAGAGTGTGGGGGGAGGTGCCACACACTTTTAAACAACCAGATCTTGCAAAAACTCACTATCATGAAGACAGCACCAAACCATGAGAGATCTGTTTCCATGATCAAAACACTTCCCACCAGTCCCCACCTCCAGCAATATAATTCAACATGAGATTTGAGTGCGACAAGTATCCAAACTATCATCAGGTTTGGTGCTACAGCCTTGATTTGTGTTAAGGCACCAGCAGTTTTACTCATAATTCCTTTTGCCTCATCAGTGCAAACATGAACACAGTGAAAAAGACAAATCATGTTTTAGCGTTATTTTGAAAATAGATTTGACCTTGCAGATCCCTAAAAGAATTTTAGAGATTCCTTAGTGGTCTGTGGATCACACTTTGAGAAACACTGACTTAGATTACTGAGTGCTCAAAATCCATAAATATTAAGTCTTGGCTAAACAGTTGTATTGTTTTAGAAAAAACAATCTTACAAATCTGGAATGTGGGAAAGTCTCTTGCCCATGAATAATCATCTCCACACTTTGCATGGTATGAATAACCATTTTGCTACACATTAATATATATTAAATTCACAGTTGCCCTTTATCATTCTCAAGCTCTAATATTTCTCCAGGTTATTGATGATTAAGTAGGTTCATCTCATCTCGGACTCAGCAGAAGTGAGGTAGAGCTGCATTTGATTTCGGAAAAATACTCAAAATATCACCCATTTTATTATGTACAATGCCACAAAAATGTCTATAACTACATTTCATATGATTACTAAATGCACACAGAATGTACTGGGTATTTTATTATATAGGTGATCGATGCCTGGTAAAACAAATTTTTCAACACTACTTCATCTTGCATAATTTTGCGAAAGAGATTCAGGAATAGAGCTCCTGAATGTTGCCATAAAACATAGATCACCTCAGCCTCTGTTTCCTTGGCCGTAAAGCAAACTCATTGATGACAATCACAATTCTTCACCTCTGTTAGAGAAGAAAGACAGCAGATGCGGTTCCACCCACCAGGGGTGTGACCTGGCCAACCCTCTTTGAATATATGGTGGAGGTGATTTAGAGCATCAGGGGTGGCTGGGAAGGACAGGGCACAACAGCAGACTAGTATTCCCACCACCTCTTCTCTTCAAGATCTTATGGACATTGGAGGGCCCTAGACCTGTTCTCGCTATGGGTCCCCCATCAGAAAGCCTGAGGGAGATGTTGGTATTTTATGGAAAGCCCATGGGATTTTGAAAGGCCATTCATGTTTCCCAGCAGAACTAGAGTGGAACTGAGTTCAGACTTGCTCCATGCAACCATTGTCAAGTCACATGACACCTTTGGGTTTCAGTTTTTCATCTGTAAATGCAGGCCGCTGGCCTTGGGGACACCTAACACTTCTTCCAGATGCACTGGCACTGAATTCCAGGAAGTCTGGTGATTGAGGGCTGGCACCAGGGAGAGGCCCAGATGATTTTATGAAGGTGTTAAATGCCACCTTTAGGGGGTGTGCCAGGCCTCCCCACAGTCCTGAAAAGTTACCTAGTCAATTCTTCAGCATTTCCAATGTTTCTGGGGATCTGAGTTCCTAGGCAGAAAGGAATTTTCTGTCTAGGGAACCGATCTGAGGTGGAGCTAATGCAGAGATTAGGAAAAGTGGCCACAGCAGACATTCCACAGGGGAAAGAGTAGAACAGCTAAACTAGTCTAGTGAGATTGAACAAAAAGAGGGTGCCAGGTATGGCCCTTAGTTCTAGACTCATGTAGTCTTTAGTTCGAAGGCTAATCTTGAGGAAGAGTTTTGGGGAGATGGTGGAAAGGTGGAGATTCATAGCTGTCCCCAAAATGAGTTTATGTTTTTGTTCAGCAAACATTTGTTGATCTAGGAATGTGTTGGGTGTTAGTGATAACAAGCAAGACAGACCGGAGTGGGTTCTCAGTCACACGCGAAGCGAGCCATGGCCAAGGACGTTGCCATAGGGGAGGATGAGGGGCATGACCAGATACTTTCAGACAGATGAGCATATGTAGTCTAGGGGCCAGAGAAGCCCTCTGAAGGCTGCTTCCTAGAAGGGTGCATAGAGGTTAGTGAAAAGAGTTGAAGGCAGTGGGGAGGGAAGCAGGAGGAGGCATGAGTGGGGTGTCGCTGTGCTGGGAGACCTGGAGGGGATGGAGGCGTGGCATCTTGGGAGATGGGGAGAAGTCGAGTCTGGCTCTTTTGTTGAGAGAGAGATGGAGGATTGGGTAAGAAACAAGGCTAAAGTGGTTGGACGGGGGGAGGGTTGGATCATCTTAAGGAGATGAAACTCATGGAAGTTCAGTCTCCATGGAAATCCCTGAAAGGCTTTAGGGAAGGGACCTGGAGGAGCTCTTAACAGCTAGAGTGGTGAACGAATTGCAAGGGAACGTAACTGTAGGCTGGGACAGCTGTTAGGGGTGGTCTGATCTTCCAGGTGCAAGATGATGTGGACTGAAGTGGACTGAAATGGTGTGGAGACAGAGGGAACTGAGAGATGCTTGGGAGGCAGTCAGACTGGGTTTGCAAACCTATGACTTCACTGAGAAATGAGCAAAATGAATAATGTGTTCCCCTCAAGCGATACAGATAACATGGAGATATACCTGTTTCCACTGCAACTTCCTCCTCCACCAAATCCGACTGCTGTACCTTGTGGACAGGTAACCTACAGACCAACCGCTCCACCTCAGGGGTCCTGTGTGCTTCACGACTAAAATTCTCTGGCACTTTCAGCCTCATTGAAGAAAGATGAAATTCAGTTGGCTGTAACCAGGGACCTGGAGTAATGTGATGGTGTCTATTACCAGGGAATGGTGGTGAAAGTCTCTAACTCCATTTAAGATGCACTTTCTTCTGTGATCTGTTGACTTTTTTGCAGCCCAGCTGTTTCCACTCAAAATTGTGGCAGAGCAAGTTTGCCACTCAGAGCCTTGAATGGGGAGGAGGTGAGTGTTCCTCTCCCAGCAGGAGAACTGGTTTTGTTGCTTCCGGCCTCAGAGGTGACCTGGAGGCACTCAGAGAACTGGAGACCAGGAGGGGTGTTGTGTCAGAGGGCCAGTGACCAGGATTCTAACAAAGGGTTTTCCGCCAGCTGCTGGACATGCTGCTTACTGCATTCCTGGAGTGCAAGATTAGCTGCTCTGTGCTCAGAGTGCCTGGGGCCTGAGTTTGCTGGCGATGTGGTCTTAGGACTCTCTGGGGAGGTGCGAGTTCACGTCCTGTAACTCTAGAACTGCCCAGAGCTTGGTGCGGTCACACACTCAGATCTGACCGACTGTCTATTCTTATCTTCTCCCAGGCTCTGGCACGTTCACGAGGACACCGAGCAATCTCCCAGACTTCGACTGTACACTGGCTGCTCTAGTACTATTGCTGGAGGTTTCTCCCTCTCCTCCCCTTCCCAACAGTTCCCACTGCAATGGGTGTGGCAGTGATACAGACAGGAAATAGAAGTGCTGTTGATGTTGATGCTTCACCCTTAAAATTCTGTAGAACTTATAGGGTGTACTCCGGAAAAATGATTGCCATAACCTTCTTATTCATTGACTTATTTGACAAAATATGTACTGGGTGTCTACTAGGTGCCAGGCACTGTAATAGGTTCATGGAATAAATCTGTTAATAAAATAAAGAGCCCTTCTCTTGGGGAGGTTTCATTATAGTGAGAGGTGACAAGCAATAAATGTAATATTTTGACTCATTTGGAGGACTTCACCCCCAAATTTAGCCCAATCCATTTGGGAGGATGTGTCCCTCTCTCTTGATGCCAGGTGTGGCCAGGGAGCCAGTGCTTGTCAAGAAACCTAACTTCCTGCTGTTGCAGGGGGTTCTGTTTTCCTTATGACCTGGGTAGAGAGAGAGCAGAGCGAATGAATACATACGGTGATGTATGTAATATGTGAGAAGGTGAGAGATACAGTAAAAGAGGAAAAACAGAGCAGATTAAGTACACGTTAGACATAATTCCTGTTTCCAATCATCTGTCAACAGGGCATTTCATTCAAGGCCGTTCGAATCTGGTCCAGACACTGGTGGATCTACATCTGAGAACGAGGGCAGTCGCTCAGGGCTAGGACACGCTGCTTGGAAAGGTGGGGAGGCCTCAGCTGAAGTGATGCGTGGCTTCTGTAAGATTAGTGCCCCTTTATGTTCACTTCTCCCGTCAAAAATGTAGGGAGAAGCTTGTGGTTATTCCTCTGGGGGATTGGAATTGTAAATGACTGAGGGACAGAGGTGCTGGCCATTTTTTATGCAGGTGAAATGATCAGGCAAAGGGCTAAGCCTGGGCTGTGGCCTCGCCTGCTTCTCTCTCGCAGTTGGCTGGGTGAGCTCTACTCTGCATTTCCTCCTGACCTTAAGATGCATGGGATTTCAGGGCTTAGTTCATTGCCAATGAAGCAGGAGTCGGGGCGCTTACTGAGCCTCTCCCTGTGTTTGCAAATAATTATCATTCAGTTCACAGTGGGTGCTGCAATGGTCTCACTTCCTTTAATTAATTTGTTCTGCATTAATTATTGGGATATTTTGTTTTATGAAGGTGAAGACTCACCCAGCCCGGCAGGTTCAGAACTGCCCTGTTGGCATTTGACTGACATGGGCTTGGTCTCCCAATTCAGCCCAAACCATTCAGAAGGATGCATCATTCTCTCTTGACATCAGGCGTGGCCAGGGAGCTGGTGCTTGCCAGGGAACCTGACCTCCTGGAGCAGAGATGTTGTCAGAGCTGCTGAGTCAGGGAGGTCAGTTCTGTTCATGACCTATGTGGAGAGCGAACGGAGTCAGCCAATAGAGAAAACCCCGGTGGGCTTGGGGTCGCACAGGAGAGTGGCTTCCGAGGCAATGTGTTAAGCGACCTTGAGACTGGAGGTCCTTCTGCCAGAAGCCTCTGGAACTCAGGTACCTGGAGGGTCCTGAAGTGTCCTTGGGGAATACAGCGCGGAGTTCTTCATGGGACATGAGGGGTATTTCTGCTCAACTTTTTCTTGGCGTTTTTTCCTTGAGTGCTTTCCTAAAGCTGCATTTTACCCTTCCAAGTCATTCTCTCTGGTAGTCACTGCATGTTTCTTTCCTGGAGCTTCTGCACTCTTGTTGCAAGTTTATTCTCACTTTCTAGTGGAAATCCTCTGAAGCTGAAGGGTTGACCCACAGACCAGTGTGCCGGGCAGTGAAACTGTGTGAGGCATTGCTGGGTCTCCATGCAGAAGAGATTCATTCCGACATGCTGACCTGTCACCCTCGTTATTGCCCTCGCCCCCTCATTGCCATCCCCCAGCCGCTGCACAGCTTGGCTCCTCTCCGGTCCATCCTCCAGGGTGGTTTTTCCAAATCTCAATCTGACTGTGTCACTTGCCTCCTTAAAGCTCTTCAGTCTTACATTACATTACCCTTACATGACACACCTGGAACCTTGACTTGGCACACAGGTTCTCCCCTATCTTGTTCCTGTGCCCCTCTGCTCCAGGTCAGCTCCCACCACTCTCCTGTGGTTACTCAGTAACAGGGCTATTTGGGGAATGGTTGGAATACAGGAGACGTTTGAGTCTCCACACTTTTGCACATTTTGTTAGCTCTCTGGATTATCAGTTTCTAAACTCACCTTCTTGAGGTCCTCGTGAACTTGCTGAAAACCTTCTGCCTCTGGGAAGCCTTCCTGTCTCACACCAGGCCCAGTTCCTGCATCCTCGTCCCCCAGCACCTTGCATCCCAGAGCCAGCCCCTCGTGGTGACTGTCAGTTGCTGTCCTGCTGGCCACCACTGTTCGATTATGCCCTTCCTGGAGCTGGGGTCTGGACCTTATTTTTCCTTAGAATTCCAGGCCTCTCAGAGAGCTCTGCTTGAAGTAGGAAACGAGTGAATACTTCCTGAAAAATACGAACAAATGAAGGAACGAATAAAGTAAGAATCTCAATCAATCCTTTGTTCCAATGGAGATGTATGTTATCCAAGAACAAAGTTTCTCAATTTTTAAAAGCCCACATCTTTTTCAGAAGAAGCATAAAATCTTTTTCTTTAATGCAACTGAAATTTCAAAATAAATAAAATATTGTTGTTAAACCAAATCAATGCAATGAGGTTTGAATATGCTAATTCAATCTACAGACGCTGTACTCGGTAGGGACTGCAGTCTCCCATCCTGCATCATAGGCCCCTGCTGTGTGAGCCCGTGTTTAGTCAATTTGCTAAAAGTCAGATGGGTTTTGGCCGTTTGGCAATCGGCTTTCTGTAAGGCGGCCCATGGCCCCATCACAGATTGAGAGTGCCTGGTGTGGTGAAGGTACTGAGTCCATCTTCTAAGTCAGGTGCTGCTCTGTTTTCCCAGACCTGAAAACCCTGTCCCATAGTCACACGGAAAAGGCGGCTTCAAACTTCTGTAAACCTAGACTGTACAGCTCTACCAGCTGGAAGTTATTTCTCGTAATGAACTCAATTCTTTCATGTCATGCTTTAAGTCATTTCCCTCCTGTTCTGCCTGAGAAGATGGACGAAAACCTGCCTCATCTGGTGCCCAGTAGGTTGTTTCTTCAGTGAATGAAATCTGCAGACTGAATTTGCTTTTATGGTTGGCCACATCACAACTAAGTGTGTGTGTGTTCAGGCTGGGATCTAGGATGGGGTTCGGTCTGCCTGGGGGTCATTTTAAGTGGTCCAGGTTTAGGAGGGAGGGCTTGGAAGGAAGGAAGGGAGAGCTCTGATGTCAAAGTTAATTAAGGGAGTTAAGAGCATGTGATTTGAAATTTACATGATTGGAGGAAGTACAGACTGGGAGAAGGAGATGGGAGGTGGTGTAGCTGAGTGTGGGATTCATGAGTTCCTCAGAGGTGGGCTGTACCCTCCCAGAGAAGGCCACAGAGAGTCTCACTTGTCAGAAGGCAGCTCAGAAGGCTGTGTCTGAAGCAGAGCCCCAGGTTCTGGGAATTGGGGGAGGAGCTAGGGACCAGTGGATATGAGTGGATGTGTCTTCTCACCTGGCAGGAGGTCCTCATTCGGCCAGGGAAGTTCCACATTAGGCTGGGTTTGGAGGTATAATTCGGGTTCTTCCAGAGTGTGTCTTAAATACCGTGCTCTTCATTTTCTAGAAAATTCTGTAGCCCAGGTTAGACATTTTATGTCTGGCCCTACCACGATCTTCCCTCCATCCCCACCAGTGTCCTCCGAGGAGTCCTGGTCTCCAGAGGATCTTCTACCCCCCTCTCTCACCTTCTCCATTTGCTTGACTTTCTCTAGCTTGCTGCCCTCGGAGGACTGCTTAGGGATCAGAACAAAGGAGGAGGAGCCAGAAGTCCTGGGTCTGGCTGCTGGCTTGGCTGGGCCTTGCTTTCTTCCTTCTGCAATGTGGGCAGCTTGCTGTTTCACCTCCCTTGAGCTGCCCAGTTAATGATCATTGAGTTCCCAGGGAATGCAATGCCCTGCAGCTCTCCAGGATGCAAATTGGTAATTTTTACTTTTTGCCAAGCCTCTCACATCAGCTCCAGTTTCATAACCCCGGTCACCCTTCCCCTTTCCTCCCTTGCTGCACGTACTGACCCCTCCCCTCCAGCCCAGATGCACACCTGCAGGAAAAATTGGCACGGACTCCTTCCCATCTGTCACCACGTCGAATAGCTTGAGTGTGCTGATGACAGATAAAGTAATTGCAGAGCATACGAATGACTTAATATTTGATGTGTTAAAATAATTTTTTAATGCCATGCATTTGTATAATTTATAGCTGGAATCCATGGTTTTCATCTTGCTTTCCCTTCCCACCTGGCTGCTTCTCCATGAGAATGGTAGGGCATTCGCCCTCTGGCCCTGTGGGTTTACAGGGAGAAATGGGCAACGTTCTACAGTGTTCACAATGACTGTTGATTCCTGAATCTCCAGGGCCTGTTGCATTGTGAGCATGTTAATGTGCTTAAAAATATTTGATGAATGAATTATTGAGGAGCAATTTGGGATTAATCTATCAAGCATTTTCGGAGGGCTAGTGTGTGCCAAACTCCATCCTAGGTAGTAGAACACAGCAATGAGCGAGACAGACCAGGCCTGTGCCCTCAAGGGGAGTAGGGTTTGGTGGGAAAAGCTAGCATTGAGTGAGTTGAGATGAGAAGGGTGGAAAGATTTGAATCAGGAGAGTGTGACATAATTTGATTTTTCTATGAAAAGATTCTAGTAGATTGCTAAGACCATCACTAGAGGTGGTCTACCATCTACTAGAGGGACACTGGTGGCCGCTGTGTAAGGTGGTTTGGGAATAGAGCCACTCATTGGGAGAGGAGGTCTCTGTCAGGTCAGCTCTTAGAGCTTAGCTGGGCTCAGATTTTGGCTTGGGGTGGGGGACAAGAAAGACAACAGAAGAAATCGGGCCAGTCTCTGCAAAGCGCTTTCAAACAACAGAGAATGTTTGCAACGAGCAATCTTTGCCCCCTCCCTCCTTACTTGTGTTACTTACATGCCTTGTCACCTAGGGGTATGTGTGGCCTTGGACATACAGTGAAGAAAGAGGAGATGAATGTAACCCCAAAAGGGTTATAGGCGGTGTTAGTTCCCCCTCTGTGTGGTGTCCCGTCCCACCCCCTTTCCTAGTCTGAGGTCCCCACTTTGTAGGATTTCCAAAGCTGCTGAGGGATATTATTTATACCACGGAAGTCAAGGAAATGCTGTTGTAACTCAGGCTTTCATTTTTCCCAGAGAGCTGGTTGTTAAGCCTTTTCCAGCACACCACTGCCTGCCACTTCTTTGTGAAGTTAGCAGGTTAGCAGCCTAAAGCCCGGATAGTGAGGGACTTCTGTTTTAGCCTTAGCGCTGAGGTGGCGAATTCCTTTCTAACCGAGGCCTGTAATTTCTCCCCGTCTCAGCATAGCTGGTTTTGAACTTGTCTCTTTTGAACTTTTTTGCTTTTGAACTTCAGTTTGAGTTGGTTGTTCTTTTCCTACTCCCTCAGCTTTCTAGGGTGTTACTGATGGCAAAGGGAACACGCACAAAAGTGCTGGACTATGGGGAGGAAGTGCCTCCCTCTGTTCTCCATCCCCGTGTGAGCCGGCATTCCCCTCTTCCACTAGTGGAAACCCTCCTGCGCAGGCCACTTCCCATCCTTCCTCCAATTCCTTCTTCATTGCCCACTTGGGATGCTTTCCCCCCCTCTGGGGAAAGTAAAATTGGTTAGTTTTGGTCCTTACTTAAACTCTGGAATATGCGCAATAGATTATGTCATCAGCTTGGTGTAATGCAAGCGTTCTGGACATGCAAGTAGGGGACCTGGGCTGGAGTCCACACTTTACCACTTACCAGCCATGTGATCTAATGTCTTTTGAAGTTCAGTCTTTCTTACTGGTCAGGGGATGGTGATGATACCTCACACACGAGGTTATTCTAAGGATGGTGCATGGGAACTCATAAGCTATGCATGTCAAATGTGTTTCCTTAGATATTTTCTTGATCTAAAGGGAAGTTTTAATGCATGAAGTTCACATGTTTACTCTGAAGAGGTGATGGAAAGTCAGTCACGAGGACACACAATCCTGAAGTTGCTCACACTGACCCAGAAATAATGCCAAGGTCACTATCCGAGCATCTGCCTTGGCCGTGGCCCCAGGAGAGTTGGCCATTCAAAGCAAGAGCCCATATTATGGCCTCTGAAAAGGTTTTGAGGAGGAAGATGATGCAGGGCTGGATGGAAGTTTTCAAAATGCTGCCAGATGAGGTTGGCATGGTCGAACCGTGGGTTTCTCTTTTCTTCTGTCTGTATACTCAGTGATAGCATAATGATATAACCTACATAGCAGGAGCTCACTCTTTACCAGCTTACCAGCTTCTGATGAGGAGCAGTGAGGAGGAAGTGGAAAGAGCCTTGTAGCTCACAAGCTAAAGGAGCTGTAATCATCATCACCATCGTCATCATCACCATCACCGTCATCATCACCATCATCATCACCATCATCACCATCACCATCATCACTGTCATCATCACCATCACCATCATCATCACCATCATCATCATCACTGTCATCATCATCACCATTGTCATCACCATCATCACCATCACCATCATCATCACTGTCATCACCGTCACCATCGTCATCACCGTCACCATCATCATCACCGTCATCATCATCACCATCACCATCATCATTGTCATCATCATCACCACCGTCACCATCATCATCATCACCATCATCACCATCATCGTCATCATCACCGTCGTCGTCGTCATCACCATCATCAGTATCATCATCACCATCACCATCATCATCACCATCATCAGTATCATCATCACCATCACCATCATCATCACCATCATCACTATCATCATCACCATCACCATCATCATCATCATCATCACCATCACCATCATCATCATTGTCATCATCATCATCGTCATCATCATCTCTGCCACAGGGGAAGGGCTGATACTTGCTCAGGTGGGGTATTACCTCTTTGTCCCCAAAACCACTATACCTGTCTTCCCCAGATCAAGCACATCATTTAATAAGGGTCCCGGGAGCATTGAAAAGCAACACATCAGAGAACCAGGACAGGTGATGCTGTGTAGCTCATGCATCACCTTTTGCCACCCAGTGGTGGGTAGAGGAAGAAGGGATGGGACAAGACCTTAGCATTCAGGGTTTTGCAAAGTGTCCCATGAAAAAATCTCTTCACTGCTCTAATTCCTGAAATCTCTCCAGTCCCTTGTCATGTGGCTCCACAGTCCCCTCCTAAGACCATCATTTTTCACTTGGGACACCAATCCCCATGTGATAAGGTGCCTCCTTGGGCCTTCTAGAGCCTGTCACCTCCATCGTCAGTTGGATGACAGTGGAGTCCTCTTCTACCTAAGCACTCTGTAAGGCTTGGAGGGGAGTTAAGGGTGGGCAGGAGGATGGTGGGTATTGCAACCTCTGGTTGGTAGTTTTGCAAGAAGAGATGTGCTTTCACCATAGCCAACTAGAGCCAAACTAGTCATGAGAAATGTAGATTCTGCTATGGGCTAATTCAAGGGAAGTTTCAAGTTAGTGGTGGGTGAGATAAAGGGATTGTAGAAGTGGAAAGCTGGATAATTCAGCCCCTTACCTCCTTAAAAGCTCCCTACCTCCTGCTTAATCTCACTTCCGATATACAGGCATCAGGGTATTGAGCCAAGAAATTCATAGAAGAAACACAAAGGGCCAACAAGAGATGAAAATACACCTAACCTCACTTATAACAAAAATGCAAATTCAAATGAGACAACAAGAATCCCAGGAAACTAACCTGTGGCAAAAAAGAACAAAAAGATGTATACATGAGGACATTTATTGCAGTGTTGTTTGTAGTAGGGAATAACTGGCAACAAATGTACCTGAATAAGTGAATGATTAAGTATATCATGGGGCCAGGAGCAGTGGCTCATGCCTGTAATCCCAGCACTTTGGGAAGCCGAGGCAGGCAGATTGTTTGAAGCCAGGAGTTTGAGACCAGCCTAGGCAGCATAGCAAAACCCTGACTCTACAAAAAATATGAAAGTAAGCCGGGCATGGTAGTGCACACCTGCAGTCCCAGCTGCTCAGGAGGCTGAGGTGGGAGGGGTGCTTGAGTCCAGGAGGTGGAGGTTGCTGTGAGCTGTGGCCATGCCACTGCGTTCCAGCCTGGGCAACACAGCAGTGTCTGTCTCAAGACAATGTATTATGGGTCATCTATGTAATGAATACTCTAGTAGGCATTAAAGCAATGGGTAGGCTTTAAACTTCCCAAGGTAAAAATTGTCCTTGTGAAATTAAAAAACAAGGTGCAGAACAATTTGTATGTTTCCGTTTGTGCCAAAGGATTCTCTGTGGAGTGTGTGTGTAAAAAAGAGTGGATGGATACTTACCTAACTTAAGATAGGATGCATCTCAGAAGTGAGATTCAGGAGGAGGACATAGGGAAGCTATTAATTTTTACTTTGTACATGGCTTATTATTTGAATTTTTGTAATAAAAAATCCTAAAAGAGGTATTTACCAAACAGAATATGTAACTAACTCTATCTCGCTCCTGTTCTCTAAGAGCTGGCAAATGCAGACTTTCACACACATCTCAGAACGTGGTCAGGCACGGATAGGTTGGTGTGATGCTGGCTGACATCTGGACCTGGTTCTTCTCCCCTGGAGTGGGGAAAAATCGTGTGAAGACAGTACATATTGTGCAGGTCCTGGGGGAAACTCCTGTCTCTCAAGAAAGAGCCTGATATCAGGTGGGCAAACCTCTATGGCAGCCACACTGGGGTGATCCAATGTGGGATTCAGGGGATCAGTCTATCAGCAGGGTCCATGTTATTCCAAGACCTGGGAAGGCAGGCAGGCAGCAACTGGATGCTTGTCCAGATGTCGTGGAGCCACCTGAAAGCTTGTCAAGATGTCACAGTGACAAAGTTGATACCTGTGCCGGTGTTTATACATGTTTACAGAAGGAACAAGAGAGGAATCCGGAAAGAAAGAGCAAGAGAAGATGCCAGTGCACGAGAAATCAGGATTCCCTGGAGGCATCCACAGCTTGTTGAGGTATGGAGAAATATACAGAGCCAGTCACCAGAAGCACAAGCACGCAGCAGGTGGTGGGACCCCGGCAGGCTGATCTTGACAGTGATTGGTATTAAGGGTAACGGTGTTTGTGGCCAGTGTGTACGGGTGCACTCCAGGGGTGTCTAGGCGCCTAGGAGGGACAGCCAGATGGCCCCAGCTGCGGAGAAGCAAGGCTGGAGATTCGGGACAGGAGGCTGCAGCCTGGAATGGAAACTGGCTCCCGACGCCTTCCTCTTTAAGCCTGCAAGAGCCCTAGTCTGGATGGACCCCTTCCGAGCTGTGTGTGCGTGAGGTCTGGCCCCTTGCTGTGTGCAGACAAGCTGCTGGGCAAAGCCTGGCCATTGAAGCGTTGCCTGCCGGCTTCAGGAGGTGGACATCACGTGCGTCCGTGTGGCTGGGCAGCCTGGCCTCCGTGGGCTGCCAAGGCTGCTGCTCTGCTGCCCTCTGTTCATGGCGCCTAAGCACAAGCCTGCAGGAGGCAACTGAGTGGAAAGTCAGTATAACAATCTGGCGTTCTCCTGGCGTCCTGACAGCCTCTGCACTGTGGGAACTCTTGTCATGGGACGGGGTGGAGATGAGACAGGGCGAGCTCCAGAGACTCTTTTTGGAGCAGGCCTCCTCACGGGTGCTCCCTGACCAGGCCAGCCCAGGCTGGCAGCTGCTCTATGGTGTCCTGCCCGGCAAGTGCTAGCAGCTCCCTGGGTGGGGAGGGAGGTGTTGGGTCTGTGGGGACAGTAGCTTCTCTGGGTGAGTCCCCTCCACGCTTCACCTCTCCTCTGCGACAGCTGGTCTCCTTTCCCACCACAGCACCGCAGAAGAAGCTGGGAGAGGGCGCTGGTGAGGGAGCTGCATCCTGGCCTGGCCTTTGCCACCCGTGTGGCCCTGGGCAGGTCGTGAACCTCTCTAAGCCTCACACTGCACACTTGTAAGATGCTGGCTATCAGCCTGTCTCTGCCTTGCAGGGCCGCAGAGAGATGGGAGCGGCGCCGGGGATTGGATTGAGTGCTTCTGAGGTGCCAAGCACTGGCGCCCCACGTACCTGTTCGGTTTTGTTCATGGTTTTCATCACTATGTAACATACAACCCAGCATGCTTATTTATTATCTCGATTATCCATGTCCCCCTCTAGAAAGAAAGTTTCATGAAGAGAAAGCTTTTGGCATCATTTGTTCGCCACATTTAGAGCAGTGCCTCGCACGTCGGAGAGGCTCAAGATCACGGGTGGAGTAATGAATGAATGGGTGTGTCACCAAGTCCTTGCTGAGATGATCCACAGTAGAGACGGGAGCGTGGGATGTAGGATCATGGTTATGAATTCACAGAGGAGCATGCAGTGGTCCTGGCATTGAAACTAGCTGTAACGCTAAAGTCTGCACTATTCAGTGTGCTAAACAAAATGGGATCCATGAAAGTGCTGCTAGGCTGTAAAGCGCTGTATGCCCATAAGCTGTTATAAGAATTGCACCTTCCCTTGCCTGATGATCTGAACATAAAATTCCTGTTTGTGCAGTGTCTTGCAGCGTCCGCCCTCAGCCTTCACACTTGCCTGGTTTTAGTTAGCACGGACAATTCTCAGCTTTTTGCTGGTCCTCATATTTTATATTATCCATAGCCAATCTGTAATCCAGGGCTGATTTTCCTGGACCACCCTGCACATTCACTGCCATCTCTCTCCTGTCTGCTGGTGGAGAGTGCTCCTGAGGTTAGCACAACTGTTTGTGACCAGCTCAAGCCAAACTGGTGCAGAGTGGAGGTCCTGTAAGAGACACGCCGAATTCCTGGTCAGAGTGTGCCGCTATCTGCTGCTGAGGTGGACTCCCACTCCTCTCCTCCTTAGCCTTGCTGCCTGAGAATCAGGTGGAAAGTCTGGACATCTTTTTTTTTTTTTTTTAATTATTTATTTTTTTATTTTTTGAGACAGAGTTTCGCTCTTGTTGCACAGGCTGGAGTGCAGTGGTGCAATCTTAGCTCACTGCAACCTCCACCTCCCGGGTTCAAGCGATTGTCCTCTCTCAGCCTCCTGAGTAGCTGGGGTTACAGGGGTGCACCACCACGGCCACCTAATTTTTTGTATTTTTAGTAAAGACAGGGTTTCACCATGTTGGCCAGGCTGGTCTCAAACTCCTGACCTCAGGTGATCCACCTGCCTCGGCCTCCCAAAGTACTGGGGTTACAGGCATGAACCACCGTGCCCGGTCGACAGCAGTTTTAAATCGAATATGCACTTATAGGTTCTCTACTTCCATCCTGTTATGAATGTTCCCTTTGATCTGGCCCTGCACTGCATCTCTACGTCCTCACTCGGACTTCACTCCACGCCTTTCTCTCTGTTGTCCCTTTTCTGTCTCTCGCTGTCTTTCTGTCGCACACATAGGCCAGGACTTAGATATGATGCTTGTGCTCAGGGACCAATGGGGTAGTGTGGGGAGGGAGAAAAGCCAGACAGCACGTCTGCCTCTCACCCTCCCGTCTGGAACTCCACGCTCAGCTGCCTGTCTCCCGCCGATCTTGAGAAAGGCCTCTGGAAGACTGTGCTCCTTCTTGTGGTCGGAGAACAAGGCTTTCCCTCCACAGCTGAAGAATCCGAGCAGTGGGGGAAGGGTGGTGCAGAAGCGTTTTCTCCCCTCGTGATGGGGAGAGGGTGGCTTTCTGATGTCTTCCAGGGAGCAGGTGTTCGTCCAGGCAGTCCCCAGGGGTTCCTCAGCAGTGGAAACAAAGGGGCAGGTGGGAGAAGGAAAGGCGTGAGCTTTGGAGTCGGATCGGCTCTGAACTCTGACTCCACCGTTTCCTGGGTGTTCACTGTTGGTCTCTGAGCCTCAGCATCCCCCTCTGTAGAATCTCAGCTCTCAGGGTTGCTGTGAGGATCGGATGAGATGGCTTCTGAAGGACCCTATAAACGAAGTGTGTTCAGATTAGTCATTCCAACTGTGACAAAGTGGAGAAAAGTTTATGTACCAGCATTTCCCTTAGAGAAAGCTGATTTGTTGGGGAAATACTTTGATCTGTGCTTTGGAACAGAAGCTGAAAGTTCAGGAGGACCTGGTTGTGGGCGGAATGCCTGGCATGGCAAGGGGAGGGCTTGTGCTTGATTCTGTGGGTTTCAGGGAGAGGACAAATGAGAGGGAAAGGCTGTGAGGTGCGTGAAGCAACCCCGGCCCATGGCTACCTGCCCATATTCAGTTTCTGTGAATTTACAAGGTGCTTGCATGTGACTTTTTCACAGTGATTGGGGTTTGGGGTGACATTTGGATCGACGTGGGGCAGCATGGAGGCAGATGAACAGATGAACTACCTGGAGGTGGGAGAGTCATAAGCGGGTAAGCAGCAGATTCACAGACATTGTGAGGAGGTCTTTGCATGCTCATGGGGCAAGAAATTGGGGCTCAGATCAGGTTTAACTGGGGCGTTTGTGGACTAGGAAGTTACAATGGACATCTTGTAACCTCCTAGGCTATCGTCGCCATTGTCATCACCATCATCATCTTCCTCATCCCTGTTTAGTAGGGAGAGAGAAACAGGTTCGAGTGCAGTGCTTTGCTCAGTCAAGGTCACATGGCACCAATGGTGACAAGACTAGTTTTAAATTCCCCGTTGCCTGTCTCCAGGCTATGACTGTTCTCTCTGAGCCAGGCCACCTGTCTATCATGAAGGACATGTGGTCTCAGGTAACAGGTGAGGAAACTAATCTCTTAGGAATTGCACAATCTGCCCAAGGCTAGACCTGGGCTTAATGCAGGGTGCTGAGTACAGGCAGGGGGTACCTGCAGGAGGAGGCCACTGGCTGGGCCTGCAGGGCTGAGAGGAGCTGTTTTCCTTTTGGACAAATTGCTTCACTTATGGGGATGACCACCCCTCCTAATCCTGCCTGCTAATTGTACTAAAGCTTCCCCTCTTTGCCAGGGGATTGAGGGCTGTGGTGACAGGACTGGGCACAGGACCCGGGAGTGCTGCCTACACCCTCTGCTTTGATGCCCTGGCTGCACCTGCTTCATTCTTGTGGAGCCTGGTTTCATTTGGTCACACTTCAAAGCATAATCTCACATGAAAAGGCCAAATTTAGCTTTAATCAAATAACTACTGAACATGAAATCTTCGAAGGATCATTACCAACTCTGATTATTGATGACCAGGAAGGAAGGTCTAGGAAGAGAGTGATCGGTTACATCATTGAACGCTCATGGAGGGTTTAAAAGCTAATCCTGTGTGTGTACATCTTATTTTTTAATTTCAGAAAGCTTAACACCTGTGTCAGATGTCCTCTTGGAAGCCGTGGAAACCCTGTTGGCTATGTAGACAAAGAGACTGGCCCCAGGACGGTTGTAGGACAGCAGGGCTGGGATCTTTTCATACCTTGTAGATCAGTATTTCTCTATCTCAGTTACACTGTCAAATGGTCGCCAGCTCAATTCTTCACCTAAGGCAGGAGAAATGAGGAAAGGTGAGGAAGAAAAGGGAACTAGGAGATTCCCCCAAACAGCTCTCTTTAAAAGGAGGCGAACAACAGAGGGGGAAAGGATAGGTTGGCCAGGGTCTTGCTGACGTACTATTGGAGATCTATTGTAGCACTAGTGCATCGATGGTAATGACTCAGTGATTGCCAAATACCCACCTGCCACCGTTGGCATGCTTGTCATTAAGATAGAAATTAGCCCAGTTCAACCTGGGGTCTGTGTGGGAAGCTGCTTACATGGTTTCCCTACTCTGGGTCCCAGGACATCCACCCTTCATCAAGTACTGGTCATCCTGTCTAAAGATACCTAGAAAAGTTCTTCAATTCACAACATTAAGAAGATGCCAGGAGGGTTTGTGGAGGATGACAGCTCACTGTCTGTGTTGAGCGTTTGCGTAGGCAGTGGTGAGCTGGGGCGGCTCACACCCACTCAGGAGAGCCAACTGGGAGCGTCTCTTCCCAACTCTGCATCAGTGGCATCACTGTGGTTGCTTGAAATTGGCCATGGTGGGAGTTTTAAAAATTTATGTGTATTTTTCCAGCTATATATCTAATTGACAAATATATACAAATAAAAATTGTGTATATTTAAGGTGTATAATGATTTGTTGTAAGTATACATTGTAAAATGATTACCACAATCAAGCTGGTTAACCAATCCATCACCATATATAGCAGCTATTTTTCTTTGTAATGGAAATACAATACTTAAGATCTACTCTCTTAGTGAATTTCAAGTATACAATACATTATTGACTATAGGATAGTCACCATGCTGTCAGGATGGTGACTCCAGAACTTATTCATCTTATAACTGTAAGTTTGTACACTTTGACCAACATCTTCCCAGTTTCCCCAAGCCCCAGCCCTTGGTAACCACTATTCTATTGTCTGTTTCTATGAGTTTGGCTATTTAAAGATTCTACTTGTAAGTGAGTTCATTCACTATGTGTCTTTTTTTTTTTGAGACGGAGTCTTGCTCTGTCGCCCAGGCTGGGGTGCAGTGGTCGGATCTCAGTTCACTGCAAGCTCCGCCTCCCGGGTCTACGCCATTCTCCTGCCTCAGCCTCCCGAGTAGCTGGGACTACAGGCGCCTGCCACCTCGCCCGGCTAGTTTTTTGTATTTT
>NW_012109086.1:614280-622037 GCF_000951045.1 Mandrillus leucophaeus
TGCTGCAATGAACATGGGAATGCAGATATCTCTTCGAGACAGTGATTTGATTTCCTTTGGATATATACTGTGAAGTGAAATCGCTGGATCATATGGTAGTTCTATTTTTAACATTTTGAGGAACCTCCACACTGTTTTGCATAATTGCTGTATCAATTTACATTCACATGGTGGAGGTATTTACACCATGAAAATTGGCAGACAAATCAGGGCTTTTCCTTTGCTGGAGAGTCAAATTAAAGCATTTACCAGCAAAACAACAATGAGATACCACTGCACATTCATGAGAATGGCTAAAATTCAACACAGGCAACACCAAATGTTGGCAAGGATGTGGAGTAACAGAAACTCTCACTTATTGCTGGTGGAAATGCAAAATGGTACAGCCACTTTGGAAGGCAGTTTGGAGGTTTCTTACACTACTAAACATACTCTTACCATATGCTCCAGCAATTGTGCTCTTTGGTATTTACTCAAAGGATGGAAAACATATCCATACAAAAACCTGCATGTGAATGTTTATGGAAGCTTTATTCGTAATTGCCAAAAAATGGAAGCAACTAAAATGTCCTTCAATAGGTGAATGGATAAATAACTGGTGGTATAGCCATACAGCGGAATATTATTCAGTGACAGGAAGAAATGGGCCATCAGGCCACAAAAAGACGTGGAGGAACCTGAAAGACCCATTGCTAAGTGAAAGGAGCCAGCCTGAAAAGGCTACATATTGTATGATACCGAATATAAGACACTCTGAGAAAACCCTAAGTCCTGGGAACGTATCAGTGGTTTCCAGGGCCTGGTGGGTAATAGTGAATTGTATGGATAGGTAAAGCACAGGGATTTTTAGGGTGGTGAAATAATTCTGTAAGATACTGTAATGGTGGATGCGTGACACTATGCATTTTCAAAACCCAAAGAGCTGTACAACAGAAAGAGTGAACCCTAAGTCAACTATGGATTTTAGTCAATAATAATGTATCAATATAGGCTCATTAGTATCACAATGCAAGATGTTAATAATAGGGAAAACTGTGGGGCTGGGAAGAGAAGGGAGTATATGGGAATTGTCTGTATTTTCTGCTCAGTTTTTTCTGTAAACTTTAAATTGGTCCAAAATTAAAGCTTATAAATTTTAAAAGTGTACCAGCACGTCTCTGTGTACTTGTCATGCCTTATTGAACCAGTGGTGCCTCTTGGGTGGAAGCAGAAAGCAATTTTATCCTTTCATTCTTTGTCTTGTCAGGGTCTCTCTTCTCCTTATTGATACCCTTGGTAGACCCTGTAACTTTCCTTGTCCCTCTCAGGCATTAAAGAAATCTTGCCTGGAGGTGTTAAAAGTCAATCAAGTTCATTTAATGATTTAAGCCTCCATCTCTGACCTGATTCAGTGCTTTCCCCCTCCCTCAGCCTCGGCCTGCCTCTGGTGGGGAGGCCAGCAATAAGGAAGGAGGGAAAGGGGAGGATTCCCCTCTATGTCACTTCCTGCTCTTCCCCTCTTCCTTCCCTACTCAAGATTCTGCTTTTGGCTCCTTTGGAATTGGAGGAGGGGAAGTGGGAGAGGCAAGGTACAGGTGCAGCCTGGCTTTGGTGGCCTCTGGGAGGGCAGCTGTCCCATTTCTGGCTCTCTGGAAGGCAGAGCTTTTCTGGGTTCCTGGGTCCAGGTTGGCCTCTCTATGTTTAACCACTTTGACCACCACGGCCCAGGGCTCCCTGTGGTCCAAGCACAGCACAGGATGTCTTGAAGTTGGAACTCCCTTGCTCAGGGTGCACTTAGGGCAAGTCCAGCCTCTCCTTCCCTCCCTTAGCTGCAGCCAGGGAGCTGGCCAGCCTCTTGCCTGGATGTGTTCACAGTCTGTGGCTAAGGTGAAGGCACCTCCTGGGTCCATGAACAGTATAGCGCAATGCTGTGACGATTTGCTCTCTGAAGAAATCCACTCCGGTCTGTGTGCGTTGCTCTTCAAGCCTGTCCTTCCAGATCCTCCAGTGGATGATGGGCCCAGGGTCACCGGGTTGCCAGTTGGGTCCTGCTGACCAAGTTCTGCATGGATGTGCTGTCACTCCTCATTAGAGCGCAGGGCTGCTGACACCCTTTCCCCCGTAGCTCTGGGCCACAGCTGACAGAGAGGAGGTCAGAAAAAGGCAGCCCCAACATTCAGAAGCTGGCCTGGCACCCACAGCTGGGTCTTGCCATTTTCATAGGGGTTTGAACAGCCAGGCAGAACATCAGCCTCAGAATACTCCGAGAGCATGAAAACAAGACCAAGCGAAACCACTTCGTAATTGTGTCTCAACACAGACAAAAACAAGGTCGCTCTGCCGCACAGCTGACTTGGCTGAGAAATGACTCTGCGACTTCTTTACCAATTAGGGCTGTGTCCTGGCTCTGGTGTCTCCTCCCTGCAGTTAGGACTTAGTGAGATGCCAACACGGAATTGCCTCTACTTTCTGTTAGCACCCGATCTAGAGGGAAGCCCCACTTCCTTAGACTCCCCAGTGTCACAAATAAAAGCCTAATTATTGACATAAGTGCTTCTAACACCTCCTTAGTGAGACACATGGTTCCTTCATGGTCCTGCAGCAAGTAAGAAGCCCAGCTTGTGTGTTCCTGGTGGGCTTTGGCTGGAGAACACTGACAGAAACAAAAGCAAAAGGTGCATTCTAACTGCTTATTACATGTAGTTTCCCCTCTCTGCACCATTTTTATTCTGCCAAGATAACTGTTTCCTTCTTTCCTTCCTTCTTTCCCTCCCTTCCTTCTCATTTCCCCCTGATCACAGAATATTATTTGGCCAGGTGTGGTGGCTCACACCTGTAATCCAGCACTTTGGGAGGCCAAGGCGGGAGGATTACTTGAGGCCAGGAGTTTGAGACCAGCCTGGGCAACATAGTGAGACCCCTATCTCTAAATAATAAATAATAAATGAATAAATAAATAAATAAAATTAGCTGGGCAAGGTGGCGGGCACCTGGGGTCCCAGCTACTCAGGGACTATGGCAGAAGGATCGCTTGAGTCTGGGAGGTTGAGGCTGCAGTGAGCTCTGATCGCCCCACTGTCCTTCAGCCTGCTTGACAGAGTGAGACTCTGTCTCAACAAAACAAAACAACAAAACAACCTAAAATATTATCCACAATTCCTTACTTGAAACCATAGAAGATAGATGCTTTGGAATCCAGAAGATTTTTGATACTAGAATGGCACGTAGACTGAATATTGTATAACCTCCGGGAATTCTGGGGCAGAGCCCATCTGCAGTGAAATAGAAGTGTGTCCACAAGACATGGGACAAATACAGACGATAGGAAGATTCATAATTATGCCCTATATAAAGGCTCATGCCAGTTCAGATCAAGTTTTTGTTGCAAAATGAGTTTTTACTAACTTCATGGAAAATGTCCATTTTGAAAGCTTTTTTTGGATTTCTGAATTATAGATAAGGAATATAGGCCCCTACAGATACATATACATACATAAAATTGGATGAAAGTTGGAAAATACAGAAAACCACCAAGAAAAATATTCATAATCCTACCATTCAGAAGTAACCACAAACATTTTGGTATATGTGCCATTTTGTTTGCATCTTTTACATATATCAAAGATCTTTTACATATTTATATATGTAAAATATACAAACATATGTATATATTTTTACTTATTCCCACTCCAGAGAGACAGGATTAAATTCACATTTTCACTTAAATATATAAAGTGAACATTTATCTATGTCATTAAATATTCTACTATAGCCTAATGTCTGTTTTGAGATTTATTGTATTGTTATTCCTTAATTTATCAAACATTTAGGTTGATTACAATTTTTCATATTATAAATAACAATGTAATGAGCATAGTTATCCATATAACTTTTGGTGTGTCCTAATTTTTTTCCTAGGATAAATTACTAGATGTAGAATTACTGGGTCAAGGGGTATAAAAGATTTTTAAAAAAGGTTTTCAAAAAGTTTACAAAAGAAACTTAAAAAATACGTTTTCATCAAAAAGTTTACAAAAAAGTTGGTAAATGGTTTTTATACATGAAAATGAGTGCTTGTTATTGATTTCACTCATAACCGTTTATTTAGAATAAACATCTGTATTCAGAACACGGTCACATCTATTTTTTTTTTTTTTTTTTTGAGACAGAGTCTCACTCTGTTGGCCAGGCTAGAGTGCAGTGGTGCAATCTCAGTTCACTGCAACCTCTGCCTCCTGGGTTCAAGTGATCATTCTGCTTCAGCATCCCCAGTAGCTGAGACTACAGGGGCATGTCACCATGGCAGGCTAATTTTTGTATTTTTAGTAGAGACAGGGTTTTACCACATTGGCCAGGCTAGTCTTGAACTCCTGACCTCGTGATCCACCCGCCTTCGCCTCCCAAAGTGCTGGGATTACAGGCGTGAGCCACCGTGCCCGGCCACGTTTGCATCTATTGAGCATACCTTATAAATGGGTGCCCAGGGGAGAGAATTCAGTCATGGGTTCTTAGTTTCTGTTTCCGGGTAGGCCAGTAAAGCCCCTTCCTCATCCCTCTTTTCCGCTTATCACTAGAGACAGAAACTGAAAACCACGGTTTCAGGCTACTAAAAGCCTAAAACAAAACAGAACAGAATAAAACAAAACAAAACAGAAAACAACAACAGAATAAGGTGGATTGGACAAGCTTGTAATGTTTGAAAGAAACCCAGAACCTATACTCTGTATCTTAATTTAATAATAATGTTTAGAGTTTTAAAAATCTTTCCTCCTTAAATTTATTGAACCTAAGAGGAATTTCTTGATCTTAAAATTCTACTATTACGTTTCTGTAACCAATATTTCAGAAGCCAGGGTGTTAGACAGTCATAGAATATTGCTTTCCTTGCATAATGATGATTCCAGGGATGTCAAAAATTTTAACAGTTTTGTTGAGGTATAATTTACATACGATGAACTGCGTATATTTAAAATGTGTATTTTGACTGGATGCGGTGGCTCAGCCATCCAGCCATTTTGTATTTGTACTAAAAATACAAAAATTAGCTTGCATGGTGGTGCATGCCTATAATACCAGCTACTCGGGAGGCTGAGGCAGGAGAATCACTTGAACCTGGGAGGCGGAAGTTTCAGTGAACTGAGATCCTGCCACTGCACTGCAGTGTGGGCAACAGAGTGAGACTCTGTCTCCAAAAAAAAAAAAAAAAAAAGGTGTATTTTGATAAATCCTGATATATGCATATCTTCATCTCCCCCAAAAGTTTCGTTGTAGCCCTTGCCTTTGTAATTCCTGTCTCCCACCCCTGCTTATCACCCCTATCCCCAGGCAACCACTGATCTGCTGTCACTGTAGATTAAGTGTATGTGTGTGTGTGCGCATGCATACACGCATTTGTATGTCCTCTCCATGGAGAGGACCTGGGAGCAGGGACACTCAATAGCAATGTGCAGACTTAGTACTTATAGCCAGGACTCTTTGGAGGAACAGCTGATTCCATGGGTGTGGCAGGGAAGGTACAAGAAGAGCCGGGAACATTTTGTCATATGGAAAGTCAGAAAGTGCTCCAAGAGTGATGAAGACATGTCAGCAAGACACAGGAACTGGCTTGAAGGGGCTCCCAGTTGTCAAATCTGATATAATGTAGACATAAAAATGAGTAAGGTTGGTAATGAATTCTATCCCATTGAATACATTAGAATCCATGAGTCTATACTGATATAAATGTATAAGTGAATAAATAAATGGAAAGAAAAGAAAGCGTTTCCTTACAGCAGAATGCCAACTAATGTACAGAAGAGGAACGATGAAATTAGAAAAATCACCATTCGGCAGCCATCATGATACCAAGAAACATCAAGGACTGTTAAGTCTAGTGGGGGAAGTTCGAGGAGGACTGGTGTGTTTTCTTAGTCTCAAACAGTCTCATACCTGCAAAGAGAAAAGGAGCGACTTTCGAGTGGGGAGACTTGGCAGATACCACCTTAGTCAAGTGATCCAAGTTCACATCAGGTGACATTAGGCAAACAGGAATCATGTACTGTCAAACAGAACACCACAAGAGCACTACACTAGTTCTGTGGCGTTCCTGCCAAAAACTTCCCATCTGAATCCAATTGCAAGGAAACACCCGGCAAACCCAAATGGAGGCACAGCCTGCAAAAGAACTCTCACAAACCTTCACAGGTGCCACACTCACCATCAAGGTCAAGGACAGATGGAGGAAATGTTCCAGATTAAAGGAGACGAATGAGACATGACAGCTAAATGCAATAGGTGTTATCAGGACAATTAGTAAACTGGAATGGCGTAGGGATTAGATGCCAGTAATATATATATGGGTTAATTCGCAGATTTTTATATTGTGTCATTATTATGTCCGAGAATGTCCTTGTTTGTAGAAATTATACTTTAAAATATTAGCGCTATTTTAACGTTTGACTCAGTTCCTTCCTGGTTCGGGTCCTGCAGGATCTCTGGCTCCCTTCAGGAGGCCCAGTCCTTCCTTTCTGTGTGGAAAGGCCTCTGAGGGTCCCTGGGAGGAAGCCTGGGTTCTCCAGGTGGCGATGCCAAGGAATATTGGAAGAACAATGTGAGAGTGGGAGGAAGCAGTTGAACTTTGCTTTGTGCCGGGGACTTTCCCTATCCTCGCTGGAATGTTGAAATCAGGAAACTTGTTAACGATATCTGTATCATATCAACATAGGCATTAATATCACTATCTTATGAGGAGGCTGGATTGAGTTAATCGTGGGAATTCCCCACAGCCATAGACATCCCAGAAGGATTTCGCCATGGGTTAGAAGATTATTAAGGCTGTGGTCTGCACAGGCAAGTACTCATCAGTCAGATCCTTGCCTCTCAAAGGTGTGCACCATCAAGCGATATCTATTTCGTATTTATAAAATGCTTCACAATATTGAAAAACGAACCGAGCATCAAATACGATACACTGGCATTTGCTGAAACCGGACAATCTTCACTTTAGTGAGGCAGTCAAAGGAGGCTTCTCTGCCAGCTTTTCAAAGATAGTTTTTTCAGGAATGTTGGTTTGTACCTAGGCTGGCCTTGACCCCCACAGACCTCTCAGAGCTCATCCCCGCCACTGAGCCTCCCTACCACAGGTGAGTGGGTGGTGGCCTCATTCTTCAGATTCTGCCCCTTTCCTGAGTTTCTGATTAGTTAGCTCCAGACCATTTAAATTGGCCCCTAAACTGGATGGCCAGTCCCTGGGCTGGCTGTCTCCCAAATCATCTGCAGAAAATGACCACCTCCCATCCTCTGCACCTGCTTGTCCTGCACCCACACCTACCCCTCCCCCATGCTGCCCTCCAGTCACATTCCTTCCCACTCCTCTATGAAGAGTAATGAAATTCTAGCTCCTCAATGATGTTGCATGTTCCACCATGCCTGAAGTGCACTCTGTTCGACTTGGTTAGACTGGCAGCAGCACAGCACCGTCCTTCCAGAGACTCACTGGATTTTTTTTTTTTTTTTATGGGATGAGACTTGGGAGATCATTTTGGTGCTTCAAGTAGATCCTGTAAGTGGCCTGTTATTTCATGATGGAGCTGGGACTAGAACTCGCAGAGCCGTGCTCATCCCACTACGACACAGTCTTCTTTCCCAGTGGAATTACCCCATCATGGGGAACTCTGACTTTTTTTTTTTTTAATCCTAAACACAGATAAAATTATTTTCATTCCCAGCATCTTGGGGCCCTCTTACCTATTGTTTATCCTAAACACGGATAAAATTATTTTCATTCCCAGCATCTTGGG
>NW_012109086.1:622087-625123 GCF_000951045.1 Mandrillus leucophaeus
TAAACACGGATAAAATTATTTTCATTCCCAGCATCTTGGGGCCCTCTTACCTATTGTTTATCCTAAACACGGATAAAATTATTTTCATTCCCAGCTTTAGAGGGCAGACTCCAGGTAGGGCTTTGTGAAATATGAGAAATGCCAACTTAGCAAGTAGCATGTCAAAAATCCCTCCTAATGAATAAAATGGGATGATGGCAAGGGGGCAGACGAGAGGAGAGCACAGAGCCTCGGGCTGGGGAATCACCCCTCATTCATGTGAGGTGAGCGGCAGCCAGAAGAGATGAATCGGGGGATTGTGCATCTCCCTGGCTCTGAACCCTTTTCTCCCCTCCTCCGCAGCCCCGTATCGCCGTAAAAAGTTATTTGGGATAATTGCTGGAAAATAGCCTGTGTACTTGGGGAAGAAACTTTTTATGACATAATGATTTTGGATACAATCCCGCTAAGCCAGTGCCCTGTGGCTGTTTTTTCCATTAAGGTATTTCACAATCCATGATCTCCGCTTTGGGAGAAAGAGAGAAACTCCGTCATGGGGCTTGAGATGGGAGATGGATGAGAACTGACTTTCTGTTCTCACTCAGCAACGAAGTATTGATTCTCCTTTAATCTCCTCGTCTTTGGCTTGGTCCAGCTGTTCTTAGCAGTCCTAGGCTCTGGGCAAGTCAGTTCTGGCTGGAGTACAAGAAACCGTCTTTTGGAAAACAGAACCTTGAGAGGCTGGATAAACAATAGTTCGGCAGTGGCCACAGCACCTACCACTCATAAACCAGTGGCAAGAAATGAAATTCCCTGAGCAGGACTTTATTCCTATTGCAGTTTGCTTGGCTCTGTGGTTTTAAGCAAGAGGAAAATATGTAAAAATATGACCAAGGTGTTTCCCCTATCATGTGCGCTGACCCAAGGGCTGTGGGAGTCCAGTATTCTGGGACGGGGCCCCAGATAAGTCTTAGATGCCTCACTGTGGTTGACTGGGACAGACAGGGTAGTGAGCAGACACTGCAGAGGAGAGAGACCCTCAGAGTGTCCCATGGAAAGAAGGGCATGTGGTCAGCTGCAAAGGGCAGGAGGCAGAAATAGAGGACGTCTACACCTACCTGGAACAATAACAACAGTTCCTGATGTTTCATCAATGCTTTATAGTTGACAAAGCACTTTGTACATTGCCTCATCCACAGGAGCCCTGTGAGGTAAGCGGGGGAGATGCTATGATCTTGATTCACACATGAGGAACTCAGGGTTTGCAGGAGGTGAGTGGTCTGTCTAAAGCTACACAGCAAACAAGTGGCAGAGCCAGGGCTGGAACACAGCTGCCTTGACCCTGTGTTCGGTGAGATTGCCAAATGCATGGAGGATGTGCCAGCGCAGGTGGAGGGGTGTTAGTCTACTACCTCGTGCCTTCACTGCCCTGACGTGGAGCCTAGTACTCCCACCATGGCCTCGATCTTTTAGGTTAAGGCATGTCTTCAGCAAAGCTCCAATTAAAGCAACGTGAAAGTAGAAGAGAGATCATGAATTTCATGAGTCTTTGGCCCGTGGCAGCCTTGAAGAATGTCTCCATGACACTCATGACATGCTGGGTGGTAGCCTCTCCCAGGGGTACGGTTGTGTCTCTAGCCCTCAGTGTCTTCATTCCCCCCACTCTATTCTCTCTCAGAGATGCCTAGCAAAGTCCTGTGTGTTGCCCTGTTCTTTGGCCAATGTCGACTACTTATTTGCTGTCTCACGGACTCAGCTTCTCGTTCCAACTCCGTGCTTCTGTTTGAGCACTGCACTTTGCCTTCCTGCGGTCCCCCTCCTCTTCATCTTGAGTGTAATGACAGTGATGTGCAAGCCAGAAGGGGACATCTAAAAATCCCATAATATCCTGAAACTCTTAATGCACTTCTCTACAAATGGTGGATGGCCAACAGATGGCTGTGGGTGCAGGTTTGGGTGGGGTTTGTTGGAAAAGGTTCTGTCCACTTTGGTTGTAGCCTTAGGATGCTGGGGACTTTGTTAGGGGTGGGCAAAGGTTTTAGGTGGCAGAGCTGGCTTCTGCTGATGGTGTGGAATGGCGGCGTGAGGCCTGCAAAGGCCACGTGGGATTTTCTGTTGTTCACGTTACTTTCCCTACATCTGAATCACAGGACTCTGTGCTGTAGCCGGGAGCCATCCTGCCATTTAGGGGATGCCCAACCCATAGGTTGGCATCCAGAGGTTGACAGGGAATTCAGACAGCATATTATCAGTGGTGTTTAAAGGGAGATGCCATAATTATGTCAAGTTGCTGTTTTCTTCTCCTCCCTTTCCTCTTCCTTTTCTCTTAATTGAGAATGAAGCCTTTTTCTTTAGCATCGCAATTGCTGTGAAGTATCTACACCATTATCTAAATGAGTGACTCCCAGTCCTGATCCACAACTGATGGGCTGACTGGACAAAAATTAGCTGGGAGGTTGTTATGCATCCAGATTCCCAAGCCCCACCCTGGAGATTCTGATTTGGTGGCTCTGGGGAGGCACCCAGGACAGGTGATTCAAATGCTCACCCAGGCTCGGGAACCACAGGCCTATGGCTTAGACGGCAGGCAGCTCTCAGGAACTAGCACGCAGCCGCACCCATGAAGGGGTGCTGGTGACCTTTGGAGGACAGTGCTGAGCTGAGAGAAGGTGTTAGCGTTGCTCCCTCTGTCTGCTCTGCATCTTCTCTGATGAGCAGGAAGGAGCCACGGGACCCATTCATCTAGCATCTTTTAGGATACATATGTCAAATTTTCCCTGCACCTAGACTTCTGATAACACTGCAACAAAAGAGATTCCCCAAAAGAAGCAGTATCCCACACAGCCACAGTCTGCTAAGCGAGACTGCATACTGGCATCTCCAATTCCAGCCCAACACCACAAGGTTTACTGTATTTTTCTCCCTTTTCACATTTTTTTTTTTTTGAGAGTCTTGCTCTCTCGCCAGGCTGGAGTACAGTGGTACAATCTGGGCTCACTGCAACCTCCACCTCCCAGATTCAAGCGATTCTCCTGCCTCAGCCTCCCAAGTAGTTGG
>NW_012109086.1:626168-628469 GCF_000951045.1 Mandrillus leucophaeus
TGGGGGTTCCTCTTTTGAGCAAGGATAAACCTGCTAGTCAGTCTGTCCTAGGAGAAGTTGTGAAGAATTCGTTTATTCATTCATGCGCTCACTCATTCATGCACTCATTCATCATTCACTCACTCATTCACGCACTCGTTCATTCACTCATTCACGCACTCATTCATGCACCCACTCATTCATGCACTCACACACAGTGAGTGTAGTATGTTAAGCACACAGGCTCTGGAATGACTTAGAATCTGGCTTTGACAATTTCAGTTATGTGACCTCCTCAGTGCTTCAGTTATGTTGTCTAAACAATGAGGATGACCACTGTATTGATCCCACAGAGTTGTGTGAGGATTAAATTAGGTAACCCATGTAAGGTACTCAGCAGAGAACCTGGCTCAAGGAAGTACTCAATCAAAACGCTATTACTAAGGAGCGCCCTTGTGGGCAGTCAGGCGTCGTGGGGTTGGGACGGAGCTGCCCAATGCAGTTGTGCAAGCCCACGTCAGTTGCATTGGTCTTTGGACCTGTTTTTCTACCTGCAAAATGACCATTAAGGATCTGTCCTAGCTCTGACATTGTAGAATGCTATCCTCAGACCACCTTAAGAGGCCAGAGGGAGAGGTGCGAGTCAGGGAACTGGAATTCAGGCTGTTTCCAAGGTAGGCACAGGATGGTGCCTTTGAAGATGGTTGCAGAGCAAGAGGACCATGCAGCGGGGAGACAATCAGTCCTCGTATCTACCTCGTGCTCCCCAGTTTGCAATCCTTGTCTACATTCACCATCTCATGTAATCCCTACGACAACCTTATGGGGGAGACGTTTTTTCAGATGAGATCCTGAGGCTGGAAGAGATGAAGTGATACCACTCAGAAGTGGCAGAAGGAGCAGGGTGGGACTGCTGACATGAACCCCGATGGTGCTTGTCCTCTGAACCTACCGGCTAGCTGCACAGCTCTCCCAGGAGGGACAATTCCAAGTGTGAACTGGTGCAGACCCTTGCATATTCTCACTAAGCGTCTCCTGGGTTGCTCCTGCTGACAACCCCCTCTCCTCCCTTCTGTAAGACTTTTTGCAGCCACACAAGTTCTTGGAATATTTACTAAAGTGCAAACATGATTACCACCCTACCACGGCTTAAATTTTAATATGAGAAAACAATAGTAAGCAAACTAGTCATCCACTGAACTTTGTCATTAGAATAATCTCTAAAGAGCACTGAATAGGGAGGGCAAGTCAGGCACTGGGGCGGGGATAACCAGGCTAGTTTAATCTAGGAGAGCTTCCTGGAGGAGGTGGTATGATTGAGTTGTGATTTCAAAGAGGGAGCATATCATAGTTGAGGCTGCAGGAACCATAACAGCTGGAAATCTTCCCTCCCCCGCCAACCCTCCCTGTTTTGCTTCCTGTGGATCTGATAGTCCTGCTTAGGCAAACTGAGGCACAAGTTCGGTGGCAAAAGCCAGAAAGAGATCCCAGGGTATTTGATGTCCCTAGTCACAGGCCTGGAGAGAGATGGTGCTGCTTCTCCACCCCATCATTAATCTTGTTCAACCTCTTTTGCAAAATAGGAGTCTCAGCAACTAGGGAGGAGGTGTTGTGAGAATGAGCGTTTGCAAACTCCTCAAGCGTGCTGGAAGAAAGGCAGTGCTTGTGTGAAGCTCCCTGGAGGTGTCTGCCACACGGCTGTGCACTCCCGTTCATGTGCTGAACCTGGAGGCTGGGCATGACTGCCGGGTGTCACTGACATATGCCAGTGAGCAGCAGGAGGGGCATGTTTCAGCAGGGTGGTGGACTCGGGCCAAATACCTCCATGTTACAATGCAATAGATGATTGAAGACCAATTAATTTTTTACAACAGGAGAAATAGCTAAAAGATTAGCAAGCATTAATTATTTATTGAATTGCTGCCTGTGCAAAAAAAAAAAAAAAAAAAAAAGCAGGGTTGGGGGCGGGGGTGGGGAAGTGCCCTGTATGGGAAAATTAATCTTTCCACTAATTTCAGCTCTTGTTTGTCATCTGCCTTTGCTTGGAGGTCATGCAAATCATCTCCAGGCAGTGGGTGAGATCATTTAGGAAGGAGGCATAACTTTGACAGTCTCTTTCAGGGTAATCAACCAACTGGTGAGAAATCCAGAGGTTTCCATCTTTGCATCTTTCATTTTTTCTAGCCTTTGCACAGAGAAAGCAGGCTCTGCAGTTCAACCTCCTTCCCAGGTCTGCAGTTCTGACCTCCAAAAGAGGGAGATTTAGACAAACAACCGCGAGTCTCAGCTGAGCCTGGGCAGCCAGCAAGCCCTGGGCACGTG
>NW_012109086.1:633474-663089 GCF_000951045.1 Mandrillus leucophaeus
ACATGTGCTATCAAGCCCAGCTAATTTTTGTATTTTTAGTAGAGATGGAGTTTCGCTATGTTGGCCAGTCTGGTCTCAAACTCCTGACCTCAATTGATACACCCGCCTTGGCCTCCTAAAGTGTTGGGATTACAGGTGAGAGCCACTGCGTCCAGCCTCATATTTACCTTTTAGATATGAGGATCTATCAATGTTAAGTACAATTAATTATTTGATCTGAGGATTTATCAATCCTCATATTTACCTCATACCCCCCAGTTTGCAATCACTGGTTGATTTTCACATTTTTAACTTCTTTTACTGAGAGAGAAAGACTCCCATGCTCTTTACTATATTTGCCAATTTGATCAGTCTTCCGCATTAACCTATCTCCTAGCATTGCCACCCCCTCCCACATACATATGCCCTCCACATCCCACTGCTCCCCGCTCAGTCTCTGATATCCTGTTCTGGTTTGTTCCTCCATGTCAGATCCCTTCTCTCTCTGTCTGGGGTTCAAGATCCTCTGCTGGTCTGCCCCTGGGTGATGCTCTCCCTACTCAGCTTGGGCTCTGACGTCTCATCTGGGCTGTTCCCTGGGGATACCCTCCATCCAGACAGCCCCCTGCACAGGTGCTCACACCTTGCTGGAGCTCAGACAACCCATTCTGGGCCATCGTACCTGTGCCCTCCTGCACGTAAGCCCAGCTTGCTCAGTCCCACTCATGGATTTAGAACTGACTTGTTCAGGAAGAAGAAAGGAAAAGAAGGGAAAGGAAGGAGAGGAAGAGACGCACCATAAAATGTTGAAGGCAAGGATTCCACTTTACTCTTCAGTGAATCTCGTGACTAGGAGGGTAGTTTGCACTTAATTCTTTTCCTAGAGAGTCAGTCTATGAGAGGAACAGTGCAGCGAGGTTCTAGTCCTTGCACAGAGAAAGCAGGCTCTGCAGTTCAACCTCCTTCTCAGGTCTGCAGTTCTGACCTCCAAAAGAGGGAGATTTAGACAAACAACCGCGAGTCTCAGCTGAGCCTGGGCAGCCAGCAAGCCCTGGGCACGTGGACTCAAAGCAGCAGCAGGGAGGAACCTGGGGGTTCCTCTTTTGAGCAAGGATAAACCTGCTAGTCAGTCTGTCCTAGGGTAAGTTGTGAAGAATTCATTTGTTCATTCATGCACTCACTCATTCATGCACTCACTCATCATTCACTGCTAAATCATTCATTCGGTATTTTTTTTTTTTTTTGAGATGGAGTTTCGCTCTTGTCTTCCAGGCTGGAGTACAGTGGCACAATCTCGGCTCACTGCAACCTCCGCCTCCCAGGTTCAAGTGATTCTCCTGCCTCAGCCTCCTAAGTAGCTGGGATTACAAGCATGTGCCACCATGCCTGGCTAATTTTTTTGTGTTTTTAGTAAGGTCGAGGTTTCACCATGTTGGCCAGGCCGGTCTCAATCTCCTGGCTTCAAGTGATCTGCTCACCTCAGCCTCCCAGTGTGCTGGGATTACAGGCATGAACCATTGCACCTGGTCTCATTCAGTATTTATCCGAGTGCCTCTATGTGCCTTCTACGATACTGTTACAAATAAGACTACCCAGCTCGCTCTTCCATGAGAAGAACAGCCGAGACATGTGTAGGCTGACAGTGAGCTGGGTCTTTGTCCTTGGCTGGTCCATGCCGGGGGAGTGAGGACTGCAGAAGAGGAAGAGGCAGGAGAAGCTGATGCTTGACTTCTGTTCCCCTTTACGTCATTTCTCCTTCACCCGCTTTTCTCCCCACCTCTCCTTTGTACCCCAAGTTATTTCTCCTAAATACCTCTGAAATCCATCTTCCCACTCCGGCCCCCCACCGCATCCTGTTCGGGGCCTGCCTTGTGTCTTGCTTGGACCAAGGCAACAGCATCCCACAGAGCCTCCTAACTGAGGCTCTTCCCCTCCTGTCCTCTCCCTATAATGCCGTCAGAGAATCCTGTTGGAAAAAACCCCTGGGGAGTCACACGTTCTGCTTACAATCCTTTCACCACCCCACAACGTATCCCTTGCTTGATATTCCAGCCCCCTTGGGAACCTTTTTCTATCCCTTCTGGCACCCCAGGCCAGCTCCTGCACTGGCTCCAACTGTGTGGATTCCACCCTTAGGTCCCCACAGTAAGCTCTGCACGTTTCCACTCTGGCTTTTTGTACCTCTTCATATGAGGTGCCCCTGCCTGGCACCCCTGTTCGTCCCTGCCTGGAAATTTTACTTTCCTCTAAGACTGTTCCAAGTCACCTCCTCCAAGGAGCCTTCCCTGACCAGCTAAAACATAGTCATGGATATTTTGTCTGTGCCCTAATAAAGCTTCCTTAAACATGACTTTCACTGTACACATGAATTTCACTGTATTGGGATTATTACTTTGTGTGCCCCAATTTGACTTTGAACCCTACATGGGCAGAGATAGAATTTTATTCATCTCTGTGTCCTCAGCCCCTAAATAGGGCCCGACATTCATTCATCCACTCTCTCCTTCATTCTTGTTGACTTGATTCTCTGCCTGGACTGTGCTAATCGCCAGGGGATGCAAACAGTGACAGGGTGCACCCACAACCTCATGGACGTGACAGTGGACCAAATGGGGGATTTGAGAGTGACATGATGACAACTAGGATCGCAGGGAGCCTGGGGAGACCTGGGCCATTCTGGTGCGGCAGGAGGCTGAGCTCCTCCTGGGGCACCAGGCCCTCCGTGCCACACACCTGCAGAGCTCTGGGCAGGCACTTGGCTGAAAGCATTATGCTTCCTTTCAGAGGGAAGTTCCATTAGGGCAAGGCCTGTATTGCTGATCTCTGCTGTTTACAGAGATCTCAGTCTCTCCTGGGGCCGAGGGGCATTGGTGCAGTGGAGCGGGGACCTGAGCTGGATCCTGGCTCTTAGGTAGAGTCCTGAGACTTCACTCGTTCTTTCCACAAAGTGGGTCTCACGCACAGACCTTATCCTGGAGGGTCACAGCTCTTTTCACGGAGATGGACATTGAGAGATAAGCGCCCCAGGGACTACACAATTACAGTTGGGAGAAATATGGTGAAGAAAAACACCGGGGCCAGGATATTTTGTGTGACAGGAAGGCCTCCCAAGAGAGTGACATCGATGTGACGATGTGTCCTTCAAGCCTGGGTCCAACTCCCACGTGGGGAGTGGCTGCCTTGGTTCCCAAGCCCATCATCCTGCAGGCAACCCCTCTGACCACAAGGGGGCCTGCTGGAGCCTGGCCTGGCCCACCCTTCCCGCCCAGAAACACCTCCCAGCCTGGTTCTGCTGTTGGTGACTCAAGCAGCCAACACCTGTCTCCAGAGGTCAAGGCCACTTTGAGGGTATGGGGTGCCCGGGCACTCCACACACGGGGCAAGGAGGGAGTCTCCCGGCCAGGCCAGCCCCGGCTTCCTCTCGGTGGAGCCTCTGCTACATGGGAGCCCTAGTGGGCTGACTGGACCGACCCAGCCCCTGCCCCTGGCTTCTGCTTCTACCCCACTTTGCTGCTTTCCCCCAGGATTGCCGGAGAGCCGCTGCGAGTTTCCCCAGCACATTGCTCACAGGAAATGAGGGTCTGAAGGCACAAGGTGAGAGAGAAAAGCCATACCTGGAATAACTGAAACTATTGGGGGCTGCATTTCCAGTTCCACTCACCCTGTGCAATAGCAGTGAGACCACACCTTCCTCGCAGGCTCCTGAGACCACCCTGTCTAGTGCCGAGGGTGCAGGTCCACCATGGGCCATGAGGGGCTGCTTGCCCGGAGCTCCTGGAGGGCGCTCCCAGGGCCTGGCTCAGCTGGGAGAGGACAGAACACAGCAGCTTCCATCCGAAGCTTTACCTGTTGGCAGAGTGGGTGGTGTGTGCTTTGAGAAACATGGAGCAGGTTCCACAGAACCAAAGTCTCTTCCTCTCCAAGATTCAGTCACACCTAAAGCTCCGCTGCTGGAAACTCATGAGCCAGGCTGAGTCCTCTCTGCAAGGCGCTCTTTACAAACCGCTAGAGCTATGGAGGCTGCCTTTCTTTGCTGCTTTGCAGTATAGGACGTGCTTCCGCTACACACCTCATGGTCTCCCCTGGCACTTCTGGAGGGTAGGCACTCGTGAGATAATTTTCGTTTGGCTGATGAGGGACTCGAGGACTGGCACCCAATTCCAGGTTGCCCACTTCTCTGTTTGATGCCACTCCATTACCTGGTGGCCAGTACCACTCAGGCACCTAGATGTGAATGAATCTGCCTGATGACTGGACTCCACGGCAGCAAGGCAGGCAGCCCAGCAGTGTTAGGGAAGTGGCGAGTAATCCCTCGGGAAGGGAGAACCAAGGCTCTGAAGATGGGAAGCCCACAGAGGAAGGAACCCCAGGCACGAGGGCAGAGTTCGCGCATGCCAGGCAGAGCCTGCATTCTTGGGTGTGTGTGTGAGTTTTCCCTCCTGTTAGTTGTTGGAGTTGACAACCAGCAATCACAGTCTGAATGGCCTCCTGGCCGTGGATGGTGAATGGTGGGGTGTGTGTTCAGCACTTCGTGCTGTTGCTGTTGTGGGAGCGACGCCCAGAGCTCCACCGGGCCAGAATGCCCGACTCTGTCTCTCTCAGCTACGGAGAGCAGGGGCTGTTTTCTGCTCGCTTGGCACCTCTCTGAGCTGTGACGCCAGCTCCTGGCAGGGACTGGCTCCCCGGCTGGGTTGTAGGGTGTTTCTACGACGTCTTATGCAGGACTGGGAGTAGATGCTGCTCTCAGTTCCTGCCGTGGAGGTCAGCGTGACCAGGCTCCGGGCCAGGCACTGCAGCCTTGCTGTGGTAGCTCAGCAGAGATGCTCCACTGCGTGGGCAGCTGTGCTGGGTGCTGTAAAATCTCCCGCGTGATCCCTGCCCTGCCCTCCAGGAGTTTCCAATGTCAAGCGTTTTAATTAGATTATTGTTCCTCCCTGGGCCTCTCTCCCTCTGACTACAGTTGCTATTTGTTATCACAATAAGGTCATGTGATTCTCTTTATTCGGGGTGGGGGTAAGAATACTGAGCCAGAGTGGGGGTCATAGACTTAAATGGAGCCCCAGACCTGCCACTGATTGGCTATGTGTTCTTGGGCAAGTTACGTGGCCTGAGTCTCAGCTTTCTCATCTGTGAAATGGGGAAGATAACACCACTCCTAAAGATTGTTCTGAGGCTGTAGTGAGAAAATGCACGTGAAAGCATTTTGAGAGCCACAGAAAGTGGTGGGAGCAAGGAGAGATGCTACCATTCTTAGTGAGGAGGCAAGCAGAATGGCCCAGGGGACCGATCAGCTGTCTTTCCTCTCCTTTTCTCCACTGCCCCTTTCCAGCACCCCCTCCCAGGGCTCTCGACATGTGCCCATTCTGTGTCCCAAGTGGGCCTGCTCTCCACGCTGTGAACTTTTTATTTTTGGAGACAGAGTCTCACTCTATTGCCCAGGCTGGAGTGCAGTGGTGCGATCTCAGCTCACTGCAAGCTCCGCCTCCCGGGTTCACACCAATTCTCCTGCCTCAGCCTCCTGAGTAGCTGGGACTACAGGCACCCGCCACCACACCCGGCTAATTTTTTATATTTTTAGTAGAGACAAGCTGTCACCGTGTTAGCCAGGATGGTCTTGATCTCCTGATCTCATGATCTACCTGCCTTGGCCTCCCAAAGTGCTGGGATTACAGGTGTGAACCACTGCACCCAGACTCACACTGTGAACTTAACCTTCCCTCCCCTCCCCTCCCCTCCCCTTCCTTCTTTCTCTCCTTCCTTCCTTCCCTTCCTTCCTTCCCTTCCTTCCTTCCCTCCCTCCCTCCCTTCCTCCCTTCCTTCCTTCCTTCCTTCCTTCCTTCCTTCCTTCCTTCCTTCCTTCGTCTTTCTTTCAACAGTCTCGCTCTGTTGCCAGGCTGCAGTGCAGTGGCATGATTTCGGCTCACTGCAACCTTCGCCTCCTGGGTTCAAGCAATTCTCCTGCCTCAGCCTCCTGAGTAGCTGGGACTACAGGCATGCACCCCCATGCCCACCTAATTTTTTTTTTTGTATTTTTAGTAGACGGGGTTTCACCGTGTTGTCCAGCATGGTCTCAATCTCCTGACCTCATGATCTACCCGCCTCGGCCTCCCAAAGTGCTGGGATTACAGGTGTGAGCCACCGCACCGCCCGCCCCCCGCCTCGCCAATGAACTCTCTTTTATCCCTCTTCTCCCTTAAAAGGTACCCATTCTCTGCTTCAGTCCTTGTGTTGAATCATTCATTCTTGTAATAAATGCTTATTAAGAGCCTGGTGTATTGGAAAGAGCATGGACTTGAATCTTTGGCCTTATCGCCTCTAGCCGTGTGACTCTGGCAAGTCCCTTGCATTATCTGTGTGTCAGTTTTCTAAAATTTAAAATGGGTGTGACATCTTCACTGCAGGACTGTTGGGAGGATGGTGAGGGGTAATGTACATAAAAACCAAGGTGCAGTGCTCGATAATTGTAGCTCTGTCCCCCAGCCAGCTTGCTGCCAATCAGAGAAACTTACCAGACTTGCTGTATGGTCCATACAAAGACCAAAACAACAACAGCAACAACAGTAATTTTAACTGGATCCTGGGATACATCACAAATCCTGGCCTGACAATGGTTGCTTGAATATGCAACTGAGCCACCCATGCCATCTCCAAAAGGAGTGGGTGAGGAGGTACTACATGTTCTGTGGCAGGGCCACTGGGCCTCACCAGCACCTGGCACCAGGATACCTTAATTCTCTAAAAAGGCATTACTCCCATTCCCACAATGCCAACGCTGTGAAGTCTTGACCCTTTAATGAATGCAGTGCCTCGTCATTCACCCGAGGTCCTGGATGGGGACTTCAAGGCATGAGGAGAGGCTTAGATGTTAGGCTTCCCTTTTTTGTGGGGGTACATTTAAAAAGCAGGTATATCATTTGGTATATTTGATATTAAGCCTCTGGGGGCGATCTGGAAAGGCAAGTAAACGCAGAGCACAGGTGCTCTTTAATGAAGCTCATCTCATCATTCATTGGGTGAATATTGGTTGAGTTAGGGCCACCTCTTAATACGGGGGTTACAGCAGTGAACAAAACAGATGGGGTCTCTGCCCTTTGTGTAGCTGACATTCTTGTGGTAGAGGCAGACCATCAGCAGGAGGCATAATAAATACAGAGATAAAGGGCGTGTTAGGAGGTGGGAGTCCCGAGAGAGAAGAAAAGTGGAGCTGGAGCGGAGATCGGCCTGCCGAAGAGGCAGGGCAGGCCGCAGAGGTAGTAATAGGATGGTCAGAGACTCCACCTTGGAGAGGTGAGGCTTGGCCAAGACCTGAAGCAGGTGAGGGGACTAGTGATGCCGATGTCAGGGCCAACGCGTAGCATGGCTGGGGGGCTCAGGGACCAGCTGTGTGCTGGGGTGCAGACAGTGAGGGGAGAAAAAGGGGAGATCAGATAGGTTCTGGGGGTGGGGAGGCAGATCACGTGGGGCCTTGGAGGTCACCATAAGTACTCTTCAGCTTTGGGTCTCGGGGTGGGGAAGGGGAATGACCAGTGGGTTTTGAGAGCACTGGGTCTCAGGAGAACCCGTTCCAGTGCTGGTTCTGCTCAGACTGGCGTTGACATTTGGGACAATCAGGTAGCCTCTTAGGGCTGCGCTTGCCTTGGAGGTTAGACCAGCTGGCTGGCTTGGCTAGTTCAAAGGCCCGTTCTCAACCCTGGGCATCACATGCAGTGCAAGGCACACAAACTCATCAGTTTCTCCATTTACCCCCGAAAGTCTCTGGCTCCCTGGATATTTTTCATTTCCTTTGCTGTCAATTTTCCAGTTCGCCCCAGAGGCAAACCCAGGTCTCCAGGTGCATCTGGAAGTGGCTGTGGGGGAGATGGTGGCATTCCCTGCCACTCCCACAGGGAGCTGAGCACACTCTTCCCAAGGCAATTTTTTCCTGGCTGGGATCGGCAGTGGAGCACTTTCCCATGGCAAGGCGAGTCCTGGCCTCTCCCCTGCTGGGCTGGTGGGACTGGGGTAAGGAGAGGGGAGCAAGCGACAGGTGCCTCTGGGAGGAGAGCTGGATGTGGCAGGCGTGTCCTTTGCTGGGCAGCAGGCAGGATTCGGGTGCAGTGTCCGTGGCAGCCCTGAGCAGAGGCTGGGGGAGGGCCTGCCTGTTACCACAGCTGCACCCGCGTTACTCCAGGGTCATGGGAGACAAGCTTGCAGCCAGAGGGCCAGCGATTCCCATGCCTGATGCTGCGGCAGCTGCCAAATTCTCTCTCAATGCAGCCTTGTCAGAAAGGAGGATCTAGTGCACTGCACGGAGACCATAGTGGATAATAATGTACTATATATTTCAAAATTGCTAGAAGAATAGATCTTTAACGTCCTCACCGCAAACAAATGATACGTTGATGAGGTGATGAATATGTTAATTAGCTTGATGGGCTCTTTCTACAATGTCATAAATCAAAACATCACATTGTACCCCATATATACATAATTATTGTCATTGAAAAATAAATTAACTTCAAAAATGAAAAAAGGAGACAGGAGGACTTCCTTTTTCTTGGCAGGGGTAGAGGAGTATGAAAGGGAGAATGGGGGGTGCTCTCCATTTCCCACCCGGCCCCCTGCCCAGCTCTGCCTCACAGCTCAGGCAGGCCATCTGTGCCTTGGGTTTGGTGCACCTCTACCCTCCAAGGAACCATCCCACCACTCCTCCTCCATCTCCTCCTGCCGGCTTGCAGGTCCCTACTAGCCAGGTTTCCAGAGCTGGAAATGACCCAGCGCTAGAGATTGTTGGAAATGTAACCAACGGCAGCCAGCCACAGCTTTCCAACTCACAGCTCTCCCCGGTCATGGCTGCTGAGGCTGGAGAGGAGAGCATCAAGTTGCAGAAACAGGTTTACCGCTGAGACTGAACTGTGCTCTGGGTTTGTGCATTTCCAGCAGCATACACCAACATTTCTGCAAGGAGCATTTTATAAACATGAGGTTCATTTATGTATAACTTGCATGGAGTAAAATTCATCTTTTGTAGGTGTTCAGCTCAATGAGTTTTGACAAATGTAAATGGTCATGTAGCCATTGCACAGACAAAATTTAGAACATCGCTAGCACCAGCTGGGCACGGTGGTTCATGCCTGTAATCCCAGCACTTTGGGAGGCTGAGGTGGGCGGATAACAAGGTCAGGAGTTTGAGATCAGCCTGACCAACATGGTGAAACCCTGTCTCTACTAAAAAGACAAAATGAGCTGGGTGTGGTGGCGTGCACCTGTAATCCCAGCTCCTCAGGAGGCTGAGGCAGGAGAATCACTTGCACTGGGGAGGCAGAGGTTGCAGTGAGCTGAGATTGCACCACTCCAGCCTGGGTGACAGAGCAAGACTCCGTCTCAAAAAAAAAAAAAAAAAAAGAACATTGCAAGCTACACCCCAATGGTTTCCTTGTGCTCCTTGGCATTTAATTCTCTCTCAGCCCCCAGGGCCTGGTAAGAGTCTTTTTCCTGGATCATTTTCCCCCTTTTCTCTAAATGTCCTCTGTCTTCTTTCAGTTAACATTATGTTTTCGAGATTCACCTGAATCATTATGTGTATCAGTAATTCCCTTTTCATTGCTGTGGATGTCCATCACTTTACTTATTTTATTTTAAATATTTTATTGTGGCAAAATATAGCCAGCCCTACATATTGATGGATTCTGTATGCATTGATTCAACCAACCACGAATCAAAAATCTCTAGAAAACATTCTGTCTGTACTGAACATGTACAGACCCTTTTCCCTTGTCATTATTCCCTAAACAATACAGTACAACTGTTTACATAGCATTTATATTGCTTAGGTATTATGAGTAATCTAGAGATCATTTAAAGTATATGGGAGGATGTGCATAGGTTATATGCAAGTACTACCGCATTTTATAGAAGGGCCGTGAGCACAGTGGATTTTCGTATCCACTGGAGGTCCTGGAACCAATTCCCCATGGCTATAGAGGGAGTATACATAAAACATTAAATTTGTCCTTTTAACAATTTTTTTTTTTTTTTTGAGACAGAGTCTCGCTTTGCCGCCCAGGCTGGAGTGCAGTGGCCGGATCTCAGCTCATTTGCAAGCTCTGCCTCCCGGGTTTACGCCATTCTCCTGCCTCAGCCTCCCGCATAGCTGGGACTACAGCCTGGCTAGTTTTTTTTCTGTATTTTTTTTAGTAGAGATGGGGTTTCACCATGTTAGCCAGGATGGTCTCGATCTCCTGACCTCGTGATCCGCCCATCTCGGCCTCCCAAAGTGCTGGGATTACAGGCTTGAGCCACCGCACCCGGCCCCTTTTAACAATTTTTAAGTGTACAATTCAGTGACACTAATTACAATCACAATGTTGTACAACCATCACCACTACCTACTTCCACAATTTTTCATCACCCCAAACAGAAACTCTGTACTCATAAGCACTAAGCTCCCCACCTTCTCACAGGGCGCACCAAGCCCAAGGGAATAATCTTCCCGCACTCCCTGGTCTCCTCGAATCTGCTTTCTGTCTCTATGAATTTCCCTATTCTAGATACTTCATGTCAGTGAAATCTGCAGTATTCGTCCTGCTGTGTCTAGCTTCTTTCACTTAGCGTAATGTGTCCAGTGTTCATCCAGGTTGTAGCATGTACCAGAGCTCCCTTCTTTTTTGTGTCTGAATGATATTCTGTAGTTCGTATACAACATTTTTTGTTTATCTAGTCATCTGTTGGTGGACAGTTACATTGTTTTCAACTTTTGGCTATTGTGAATAATGCTGCTCTGAACATTGCATACAAATATCTGTTTGAGCCCCCGTTTTTTAATTATTTTGAGTATGCTTCTAAAAATGGAATGGCCAGGTCATATGGTAATCCTATGTTTAACTTTTTAGGGAACTGCCATAGTGTTTTCCATAGCAGCTGCATCATTATTCCTACCAGCAGTGCACAAGAATTTCAATTCCTACCCATCCTTGGGTAGTAACGCTTGTTACTTTCCTTTTTAAAATAATTATAGCACTCCTAGTAGGTGTGCAGTGGTAACTCATTATGGTTTTAATTGCATTCTAAACCATCCTATTGACTAATGATGTTGAACATCTTTTGTTCTCATGTGCTTTTTTTTTTTTTTTTTTTGCCATTTATATACTTTCTTTAGAGAATTGTCTATTTCAGTTCTTTGCCCAGTTTTGAAAGCTATTTTGTGGGTTTTTTGTATTGAGTTATAGAAGTTTTTTATGTATTCTGGATATTAAGCCCTTGTCACAGATATGATTTGCAGATATTTTCTGTGGGTTGTCGTTTCACTCTCTTAATAGTGTCCTTTGATGCACAAGAGTTTTTGATTTTGATGAAGTCTCGTTTGCTATTTTTTCTTTTGTTGTCTGTGCTTTTGGTGTTATAACCAAGAAATTATTGCAAAATTATATGTCACAGTTTTTTTTCTATGTTTTCTTCTAAGAGTTTTATAGTTTTAGCTCTTATATTTCAGATATTTGATCTATTTTGAGTTAATATTTTTGTATATGGTGTTAGACAAAGATCCAACTTGATTCTTTTCATCATGGATACTCAGTTTTCCCAGCACTAGTTTGTTTGTTTGTTTGTTTTGGATGGGGGAGGTGCTCAATAAATGTTTATTGCATAAATGAATGTTCCAGTGAATACATAAATAAGTATACATTCATGCAGGACTTTGTATACCAGACATGCCTGCCATTCACCATTCAGTACCAGCACTGGGAGGAGGGACCATACCTCACCTACGGTCATGGCTGATAGGGTCACCTACGGGCATAGCTGATAGGAGCATTGCCATCCAGCAACTCTGTAACGTAGCTTGGTTTGAAAGATGAAATGAACCAATGAAGTTCTTTTGAAAGTTTGGGATATGGCATTAAGATACTTAATCAAGAACTCAGAGGTGCTAGTACCAAAAGGTCTCGTAAATCTGGAGCCAGAACCATTAAGGGGAGAGGCGGGGCAGATCTCTCAGTGGAGACTTTCCCATTGAGAATTTCAGTACTCCTTCTTGTAGCCTAATGGCCTTGTCACATTGTTATATTCATGTCCAAGGTAAAGCTGAGATAAGCTGGCCAGGAGATACAGCACAACAGAAAACAAAGCAACCAGCACGCTCGTTCTGCACACCCACCACATTTTCCTCTCTGAATATCCACATACCCTCGTGGTTGCTGAGCACACATCGTTTGAATTTGCCTACAGTTTTACTTGTTGTGGTCCTGACCAAACTCTCGGTGACCCTCATCCAAATGCCACCCATCATTTGTCCAAAATTTCTGCATTTTTGATGAGAGATTTTTTTGGAGCTCTCCCTGGTCCAGCTTAGTTACTTAAGGACCAGGCTGTGTGTCTGGCATCAACCTCTGATCTAATCAGCTATGGACAGGGAGATGAGGTCACATATTCCCTAGGGCTACTCCTTATAAGGGCTGGGTAGTCAGGAGAAGTTAGGTAAGAAGTGACAGTTTGGTCCCAGGCAAAATACCTGGAATGGTCACCACAGTTTCCCTCTATTGTTTTTGAGACAGATTCTCCCTCTGCTGCCCAGGCTGGAGTGCAGTGGTACAATCTTGGCTCACTGCAACCTCCGCCTCCCAGGTTCAAGGTATTCTCCTGCCTCAGCTTCCCCAGTAGCTGGGATCACAGACTTGTGCCACTGCGCCCGGCTAATTTTTTGTATTTTAAGTAGTGACGGAGTTTCACCATGTTGGCCAGACTGGCCTTGAACTCCTGACTTCAAGTGATCTGCCTGCTTCTGTCTCCCAAAGTTCCTAGCACTAGTTTTTGAAAAGACGGTCTTTTCCCCATTGAATGGTCTTGCTGCTCTTGTTAAAAATCCTTTGACTATATAGGTGAAGATTATTTCTGAGCTCTCTATTCTATTCCATTGGTCTGTGTGTCTGTCTTATACTCTTCTGATTGCTGTAGCTTTGTATTGAGCTTTGAAATCAGGAAGTGTGAGATCTCCAAATTTGTTTTTACTTCTCAAGATTTGCTCTGGCTACTTGAGGCCTCTTGAGATTACATGTAAATTTTAGATGGAGTTTTCTATTTCTGCGAAAAAAATCACTGGAATTTTGACAGAGATTGGATTGAATCTATAGCTTGGTTTGGGTACTACTGACATTGTAACAATATTTAGTCTTCTTAATCCATGAACATGGGATGTCTTCCATTTATTTATGTCTCCTTTAATCGTTCAGTAATCTTTTGTAGTTTTGTGTACAAGTCTTTCATCTCCTTGGTTAAGTTTATTCCTGAGTATTTTATTCTTCTTTATGCTATTGTAACTGGAATTGTTTTCCTAATCTCATTTATAGATTGTTTATAGTATATAAAAATAAAACATTTTTATGAGCTGATTTTTTATATGGCAACTTTGCTAAATTCACTTACTAGCTGTAACAGTTTTGTCCTTTTTTTTAAATAGTTAGAATTTTGTACATATGTGATCATGTCTTTTGTGAGAAGGGATATTTTGACTTCTTCATTTCAAACTTAGATGTCTTTTATTTCGTTTTCTTGACTGATTGTTCTGCCTAGAACTTCCAGTACTATGGTGAATAGAAATGGTGACAGCAGGCATCCTTGTCTTGTTCCAGCTATTAGAAAAAAAGTTTTCAGTGTTTCGCTATTGAATATTATGTTAACTATGGGGTTTTCATATATGGCCTTTGTTATATTGAGATAGTTTTCTTCTATTCCTAGTTTGTTGAGTGTTTTTCATCATGACATGATGTTGGGTTTTGTCAAATACTTTTTTTGCATCACTCAGGAAAATCATGTGATTCTTTCCTTCATTCAGTTACTGTAGTGTATCATATTAATTGAATTTCATATGTTGAACCATCCTTTAGTTCTGGGAATAGATTCCCCTTGGTCATGGTGTGTAATCATTTTAATACGCTGCTGAATTTTGTTTGCTAGTATTTTGTTGAGGTTTTCCACATCAATATTTATAAAGGATATTGGTCCGTAGTTTTCTCTTCTTTTAGTGTCTTTGGCTTAGGTATCAGGGCAACACACTGGCCTCATAAAATGAGATAGGAAGTATTTCCTTCTCTTCAACTTTTTGGAATAGTCTGAGAAGAGTTGGTACTAGCTCTTCGTTAATGTTTGGTAGAATTCACCAGTGAAGTCACTAGGTGTTGGTATGTTGTGTTTTTGTTTTCATTTGTCTTAAGCTATTTTATACCCTGCAATTTCTTCTTTGAACCTTTGTTCCTTCTAATATTGGTTTCTAATTTCTTCCACTGTGATTAGAAAAAATATTTTGAATAATTTCAATCTTTTAAAATTCATCAGAACTTCTTTTGTGGCTAAATGTGATCTATCTTGAAGAATGTTTCATGTGTACTTGAGAAAAATCTGTATCTTTCTGTTGTTGGATGGAGTGTGTTGTCTAAGTCTGTTAGATCTAATTAGTTTGTGGTTTTGCTTTAAGTCCTCACTTTCTGTATTGATCTGTCTGGTTGTCCTATTCATTATTGAAAGTGGGGCATGGGGCATTAAAATTTCCAACTATTTTTGTAGAGCTGTATGTTTCCCCTTTCAATTCTCTCAGTGTTTGTTCAGTGAATACATGTTTATAATTGTTAAATTTTCTTGGTAAATTAACTCCTTCATCAGTATATATTGTCTTTGTCTCTTGTCACAGTTTTTGATGTAAAGTTTATTTTGTCTGGGTTTAGTGTAGCCATCTCAGATCTCTTTTGGTTACTGTTTGCACGAGACATGTTTTTTCATCCTCTCATTTTCAACCTATTTCTATCCTTAGATCTAAAATGAGTCTCTCATAGACAGCAAATAGTTGGACTATTTTTAAAAAATTCATTCTGCTAATCTGTATCTTTAATTCTTTGACATTTAAAGTAATTACTGATAAGGAAGAACTTACTTCAGACATTTAGCTATTTGTTTGCCATATATCTTGTTTGCTTTTTGTTCCTCAATTCCTACATTATTGCCATTTTTGTATTTAGTTGATTTTTTTGGTAGTGTATCATTTTAAGTCTCTTTTTTGGTATATGTTTTAGTTATTTTCTTAGTGATTATCATAGGGATTGTAATTAACTTCTTACACTTATCAGACCCTAGTGAATAATACCAACGGTATGAAAACATTCTGCTCTTATGCATCTCGATTCCTCCTCCTCTGTATTGTTATTGTCACAGGTTATATCTTTGTACATGTGTGCCCATTAACATAGATTTATAATTACTGTTTTGTGACCCTAACTTTTAAATCTATAGAAATAAAAGGGAGTTACAAAAGTACGATAGTACTGGCTTTTATAATTACTCATGTGGTTACCTTTCCAGCATTCTGTTTTTCTACGTATGGTTTTGAGTTATTGACTAATGTCCTTTAATTTCAGCCTAAGGTATGTCCTTTAGTAGGTCTACTAGTAGCAAATTACCTCAGCTTTTGTTTATCTGGAAATGTCTTAGTTTCTCCTTCATTCTTGAAAGATCGTTTTGGCAGATATGGAGTTCGTGGTTGATAGCTTTTGTTTTCCAGTCCTTTAAATATATCATCTCACTGCCTTCTGGCCTCCATGGTTTCTGATAAGAAATCAGCTGTTAATTCCATAGAGAATCACTTGTAGGTGATAAGCCACTTTTCTCTCACTGATTTCAATATTCTCTCTTTGTCTTTGTCTTTCAAAAATTTGAGTCTCATGTGTCTAGGTGTAGATCTCCTTGAGTTCATCCTGCTTGAAGTTCATTAAACTTTTTGAACATGTATATTTTCATTTCTTTTCATCATACGGGGAATTCCGGGCCATTAGTTCACAAATAATGTCTCTGCCCCTTTCCCTGTCCTTCTGGAGTGCTCATGATATATCCATATTTATATCTAACTTATATCTCTGTATGTCTATGTGTGTATGTATGTGTGTGTGTGTGTGTTTGATGGTGTACCACAGATCCCTCAGGTTCTGTTTATTTTCTTTATTGTTTTTCTTTCGCCTCCTCAAACTGGATAATTTCAGTTGTCTTAATTTCAAGTTTGACAATTCTTTTCCTGTCTGCTCAAAACCTGCCACTGAATCACTCTAGTAAATTTTTAAATTTCAGTCATTATACTATTCAGCTCCAGAATTTCTGTGAGGTTTCTTTTGATAATTTACATCTCTTTGACATTCCCTATTTGTTCATACATTGTTTTCCTGATTTTATTTAGTTTTTGTCTATGGTTTCCTTTCACTTACTTGAGAATATTTAAGAGAGTTGATTTTAACATCTTTGACTAGTAATTCTAATGTCTGGGCTTTCTTAGGAATAATTTCTTTCAAATTATTTTTTTTCCAGTGAATGAGGCATATTAAAAATTTTTTTAACATATATTTTTTGAGACAGAATCTTACTCTATCGCCCAGCAGGCTGGAGTGCAGTGGTGCAACCTAGGCTCACTGCGACCTCCAGCTCCTGGGTTCAAGCAGTTCTCCTACCTCAGCCTCCTGGTTAGCTGGGATTACAGGCATGTGCCACCACGCCTGCCTAATTTTTGCATTTTTAGTAGAGATGGGGTTTTACCATTTTGGCCAGGCTGGTCTCGAACTGCTGACCTCAAGTGATCCGCCTGCCTCAGCCTCCCAAAGTACTGGGATTGCAGGTGTGAGCCACCGTGCCGGCCCATATTTTTCTTTTTTTTTTTGTATGCTGTGTAACGTTTTTTGTTCAGACTGAATGTTCTGAGCATTATAATGTGATAACTCTGGAAATGAGATTCCCTCTCCTTTAGGATTGCTTTCGAGGCTACAGTCATCCATTTGTACAGTGACTTCTCCAAACCATTTTTGCAAGGTATCTTTCACTTGTCATGTGTAGTCACTGAAGTTTTTGTTCTGTTATATCTGCAGTTAGCCCGCATCCTGATAGAGATTTCCTTAAATGTCAAAGTTCAGCATCCTCTCTCCTCACCAATCCCTGATTGCAGGAGCCATGCCATGATGGCATGGACGTTGCCATGACTGTTTCCATAGGTCACACTCATACAAGAGGAACTGATAAGTCAAGAATGTAATCACAAGTCAAGGGTATTAAATATTGCCAAATTACCCTCTAAAATATTTTTACCAATTTAGTCTTCCACCAATAGATTATGAATACTCATTTTCATCCACTCACCAACACCAAGCATTCTTTAAATCTTTGCCAATTTGAGAAATGAGTGACGTTTTATTGTTGCTTTAATTTTGTAATTTTTTTACTAGTGAATTTGATGTATTCTTTAGTCTTTGGGATTTCTCTGTTGTTGTTGTTAATTCGTATCTTTGTCCAGCTTGGGGGCATCCCTTTCTCTCTTTCCTTAGTAATTTATGAGTAAAAACTGTTTTCTAAAATCTCCATAGTCTCTTTGAAAAAACAAACATTTAAAACATTATAATGGCCGGGCATGGTGGCTCATGCTGTAATTCCAGCACTTTGGGACGCCGTGGTGGGCGGATCACAAGATCAGGAGATTGAGACCATCCTGGCTAACACGGTGAAACCCCGTTTCTACTAAAAATACAAAAAATTAGCTGGGTGTGGTGGCGGGCGCCTATAGTCCCAGCTACTTGGGAGGCTGAAGCAGGAGAATTGCTTGAACCCGGGAGGCGGAGGTTGCAGTGAGCGGAGATCGCGCCACTGCATTCCAGCCTGGGTGACAGAATGAGACTCCATCTCAAAAAAATACAAAAAGCAAACAAACAAAAAATTATAACATGTCAGTTGGGTAATGGTATTGGGAAAATTGGCTTTCTATATGGCAAAAGATTAATTTGAATCTTACTTTACATCACATAGGAAAATCAAGAGTCTATATGGGATAAATAGCTCAAACTCCAAAGAGGATGAGAGGAAATTGAGTGGAAGAATATCTTTTTGACATTGTGGCTAGGGAAGGACCATCAAAACAATATATAAAGGGGGAAATTGATTTATGTGAACATATTAAAATGAAATATCTCTGTTCAAGAAAGAACGCCATGAGACATGAACAGAAGGCTGATAAACAAAAATATATTTACAATGACTCTTAGTAATGAAGATTAATCTGGGAAAAAGATATGTGTAGGCAATGCACAAAAAAGAAATCAAGACTAGTTAATAGATCCATGGAAAGATGCTTACTTTTACCAATAACCAGAAAAATGGAAACTTAAAAAAATAAGATGGTATTTTACACTCATCTGATTGGAAAAAGTTAGGAAGTTACATAATATTAAGTGCTGGCAAGGATGGGAAAAAGTGGGAGCCCCCTTGCGCTGCTGGTAGAAGTGTACGTTGGTATAGCCATTTTGGACACCTAGCTTTCTTGTGTTTGAAGTGTGCACACACCCCACGACCAGGCAACTATATAGTAGAAAACTACCACATGAGTGCAGAAGGAGAAGTCAAGAGTACTATTTTTTTTTTGAAACGGAGTTTCGCTCTTGTTGCCCAGGCTGGAGGGTAACAGCACGATCTCAGCTCACTGCAACCTCCACCTTCTGGGTTCAAGCAATTCTCCAGCCTCAGCCTCCTGAGTACTGGGATTACAGGCATGTGCCACCATGCCCGGCTAATTTTGTATTTTTTAGTAGAGACGGGGGTTTCTCCGTGTTGGTCAGGCTGGTCTCGAACTCCTGAACTCAGGTGATCTGCCCGCCTCGGCCTCCCAAAGTGCTGGGATTACAGGCCTGAGCATTCTTATCACAGCACTTGCTGTAGTAGCAAAGAGACGGAAGTGTCTTAGGGGTCCACCTAGGGAAACCTACTAATAGTAAAGTACAATGTGTTACATGTATATGTATGTATGTGATGTCTATATCATATATGCATATAATGGAATATTGTCTATCATTTGGAAGGAGAACATTTGAGATACATAAACTTGAGAATAATGTGGACAGGTCTAAAAAATACAATGTTTAGTGAAAAAAAGGTACAGAATAAGACAAAATGGGATTTTACATGGCCAAAAAATGATAGCAGTTCATGAAAGGAAGAAACCATCTACTTAAAAGAGTGCACTTAAGGTAAAAATAGACATACATATGTAAGTACATGCATGTGTGTGTATGAGCAGGAGAGTTGAAAAGTCCCATGTGTGAGTATGTGTAGAGATGGGTGTTTATAACAGCCTGACATAAGATTTAGGGGAACACAGAGGAAGGTTTTATATTCCAGAAGTGTAAATAATTTCAAATGGCATCCTCATATTCAAATGATCATTATGGTGACTAGCCATTAGGGAATTTCATCCAAATAAATTTTCATCTGAAAAGCTCTTGTATCCTCTTACCCACTGTTAGTGAGTTGAATCATATGCTACCCCTGCCGAAATATATGTGTACGTCTAACCCCTGCTGAACCTGTGAATATGACCTTATTTGGAGAAAGGACCTTTGGGTCCTAATTTAGTGAGAAGTGTTTTTATAAGAGACACACAGAGAAGAGACACATAAAGAGAAGCAGGAGAGGCCTCGTGAATACCAGCATACTGGAGTGAGGCAGCCGCAAGCCAAGGAATGCCTGGAGCCACCAGAAGCAGGAAGAGGGGGAAGGTTCTCCCCCAGAGCCTTTGGAGGGAGCACACCCTACTGAAACCCAGAGTTTGGATTTCTGGCCTCCAGAACTGTGAGAGAATCAATTTCTGTCATTTAAAGTCACCAGGTTTGTGCTAATTTGCTGCAGCAAGCCTAGGAAACAGATACAGCCCTTCTCCTTTTCCCTTTCTAGCTTCCCATCTTTTCCTTAGGAGGAGCTAACCTGTCCCATGCAGGATGGTTTTCCATTTTCTGTGTTCACAGGGCCGTTTCCTCTATTTGTGTTTTCCCCGTCATAGTCCATTTGGGCTGCTGTAAAAACTACCATAGACGGGATGGCTCAGCTCTGGAGGCTGGCAGGCCAAGATGAAAGCACTGGCAGATTCGGTGTCTGGTGAGGGCTGCTTCCTGGCTCACAGACGGCATCCTCTCCTGCGTCCTCACATGGGAGGTGGGTGAGGGAGCCCTCCAAAACCCCTTTTATGAGAGCATGACTCCCACTCGTGAGGGCTCCACTCTTGTTCCCTAATCACCTCCCAAACTCCCTACATCCTAACACCATCACATTAGCGGTGACGGTTTTAACAGATGAATTTGAAGGAGGGAAAAGAAACACAAAAATTCCAATCTTAGCACCCAAAGTGAGATTTAAGGTGATGCAAGAACACAGCTTTAAATTTCATTGCATCGCACAATACACTCTATTTAGTAGTAAGATGAATTAGTCAAAGACAGTCTGTTTGGTGAGAATAAGCACATAACATCTAACACTTACCAAACTCTCTTTTTATGAAAGAGAAAACAAGCTTCGGCTTTGGCTGTCTTAAAGCTGGCAACGATATCTGGTTATATGAATAACATTGTTTTGGTTTCATCGAATTTATTTTTGTGCTTGGCTACCTTTTATTTACCATAAGTAATGCCAGTTTTTCTTTTAGGCTTATGATTGCAAGATTCCTTTGTAAACATATGAATCTAAATTAAAAAGTGAGTGAGTTTAAAGAAACATGTTAACTAAATAACAGTAGGAATAATACACAGATATGGAAAAGTCTGAAGGTGTGAAACTCTGTACTACCCCCAGAAGCTTATCAAAGCTGCTTTTTTCTAAGGCAGATTCCCTCTGTGAGAAGAATTCTGATGCCAATGCCAATCCATTTCGGAAATCGACTTCGATTCATCTCTTGGGTCAGTGTGTTTCATCTTCATGTACAAGAAGGGCTCACGCGTTTTGTGTTCTCTCAGTGTTTGTATGTTTGACTGCTGCCTCTGATTTAACAAGAACTTGTGTGGTAGGAAATTGTGTTCCACTTTCTTTTCCTCAGAACTTTGTGGACACTGTTTTTCCATTTTCTTGCATCAAATGCGGCCTCATTTTCGGGGTCCTCTCCCAGCCCTACCGCCCTGTTGTAAGTGAGTTGCTTTTTGTTCTTGGATACATGAGACCATTTTCTTTTACTTTGAAGTGTAGTAAATTCATCAAGTATGTCTCAGAGTTGAACCAGCACTATCACTTCTTCCCAGAATCCAGGGAGCCCTTTCAATTTCCTAGCCAGCTCTTTGTTTCTTTTCTTTTGTATTGGTATATATTTTTTTGTATTTCATGCCTTGTAGTCTTTGTTTTGGGGAAACGAGGACCTATATGTAGATCATTATCTATCCCTCATAGCTTAATCTTCATCCTAAACATTTCGACTTTATTGTCTTTTCCCTACACACCTTCAATGACAATCTCAAGCTTTTATGAAAGTGATGAATATTTGACTATGTTAATTTTGTTTCTTGTTCTTTCAAATTTACTTATTAACTCTGTAATTGCTGTTTTGATCTGCAATTTTTCCTTAGCTCTGTAACTACCATTTTTCCGTCTTATTTTATTGTCTCATCTAAGTATTTATTTATTTTTGTTTCAATGAATTTATGTTTTCCTTGTTTTTTTCTAGATACAAAATACTTGTCTTACATTTTTTTCTAGATACAAAATACTTGTCTTAGATTGCAGGATGGATTTTTCACTTTCCCATTTATACTATATTTCCTCTTCTTTTTTTGTGTTAACCTCTCTGCATAGTTGCCATGAGTTTTCTTTTATTCCTGCAGAATTATTAATAAAAGGAGCTCTATCAGCACATCCCATTTGCCTGTATATGGTGTAAATCAATTTTACTTGGTACTCATCTCATTGTGTCTGAGTCCTGTTGTCTTCCCTTCAGTAGTGTTTGCTTCTGTTCTTACAATCTTTCTTACCCTTAGCAAGTTACTTATGCTTTCTGTGCCTCAATTTTGTCAACCTACATCCTATATACAGGTTCAGCACGAAATGAGCCATATGTGTAAAATGCTTATAACAGTGCCTGGCATACACAAAGGCTGTTATCCTCAGGAAGGGAGGCTCTCTTCTCTCCAACTTCTTTTTTTCCGCCCAACTTCTATTTTAGGTTCAGGTTTGTTATATGAGTAGATTGTTTGTCATGGGAGTTTGGTGTACATATTTAATCACCCATGTAATAAACATAGTATCCGACAGGTAGCTTTTCAGTTCTCACCCTCCTCCCACTCTCCACCCTCAAGTAGGCCCTGGTGCCTATTGTTGCCTTCTTTATGTCCACGTGTACTCAATGTTTAGCTCCCGCTTATAAGTGAGGAAAATCCAGAATTTGGTTTTCTGTTCCTGTGTTAATTCAGTTAGGATAATGGCCTCTAGCTCCATTCATGTTGCTGCAAAGGACATGATCTTGTTCTATTTTATGGCTGCATAGAATTCCATGGTGTATTTGTACCATATTTTCTTTATCCAGTCCGCTCTTGATGGGAATTTAGGATGATTCTAAACATACAAGTGCATATGTCTTTATGGTAGAACAATTTATATCCCTTTAGGTATATGCCCAGCAGTGGGATTGGTGGGTTGAATGGTAATTCTGTTTTAAATTCTTTGAGAAATTGCCAAACTGTGTTTCACCATGGCTGGACTAATTTACACAGCCACCAGCAGTGGATGAGTGTTCTCTTTTCTCTGCAACCTTGACAGCATCTGTTATTTTTTAACCTTTAAGTAATCGCCATTTTGACTGGTGTGAGATGGTATCTCATTGCAGCTTTAATTTTCATTTGTCTGATGTTTAGTGATGTTGAGCATTTTTTTCATATGCTTGTTGGTCATATGTATGTCATTCTTTGAGAAGTGTGTTCATGTTCTTTTGTACGTTTTTTAATGAGATGTTTGTTTTTCACTTGTTTGTTTAAGTTCCTTATAGATGTTGAATATTAGACCTTTGTCAGATACACAGTTTGTAAATATTTTCTCCCATCCTGTAGGTTATCTATTTACTCTGTTGATAGTTTCTTTCGCTGGGCAGAGGCTCTTTAGTTTAATTGGGTCCCATATGTCAAGTTTTGTTTTTGTTGTGGTTACTTTTGGTGTCTTCGTCATGAAATCTTTGCTGGGGTCAATGTCCATATGACATTTCCTAGGGTTTCTTCTAGAGTTTTTATAGTTTGAGATATGACATTGAAGTCCTTAATCCATCTTGAGTTGATTTTTATATGTGGTGAAAGGAAGGAATCCAGTTTCAACCTTCTGCATATGGCTAGCCAGGTGTCCCAGCACCGTTTATTGAATAGAGAGTACTTTGCCCATTGCTTGTTTTTGTCAACTTTGTCAAAAATCAGATGGTTGTAGGTGTGCAGCTGTATTTCTGGGTTGGCTAACCTGTTCTTTTGGTCTAGGCGTGTTTTTGTACCAGTACCATGCTGTTTTGGTTACTGTAGCCTTGTAGTATAATGTGAAGTTGAGTAGTGTGGTACCTCTGCTTTTGTTCTTTTCACTTAGGATTGCTTTGGCTGCTTGAGCTCTTTTTTGGTTTCATGTGAATTTTAGAATGTTTTTTCCCCTAATTCTGTGAAAAATGTCATTGGTGATTTGATAGGAGTGGCATTGAATCTGTACATTGCTTTGGATAGTATGGCCATTTTAACAATACTGATTCTTCCTGTCCATGAGCATGAAATGTTTTTCCATTTGTTTGTGTTCTCTCTCATTTCTTTCCGCAGTGTTTTGTAATTCTTATTGTTTAGATCTTTCACCTCTCTGGTGAGCTGTATTCCTAGGCATTTTATTATTTTTTATGGCTATTGAGAAAGGGATTGCATTCTTGATTTGGCTGTCAGCTTGCATGTTATTGGTGTATAGAAATGCTACTAATTTCTGTACATCGATTTTGATCCTAAAGCTTTGCTAAAGTTCTTTATTAGATCTCAGAGCTTTTGGGCAAAAACTAAGGAGCCTCCTAGGTATAAAATCATACCATCTGTGAAGAGAGATAGTTTGACTTCCTCTCTTACTATTTGAATGCCTTTTACTTCTTTCTCTTTCCTAATTCCTCTGGCTAGGACTTCCAGTACTATGTTGAATAGTAGTGATGAGAGTGAGTATCCTTGTCTTGTTCCAGTTCAAAGATAATGCTTCCAGCTTTTGCCCATTCAGTATGATGTTGGCTGTGGGTTTGTCGTAGATGGTTTTTATTATTTTGAGGTATGTTTCTTCAATACCTAATTTGGGGAGGGTTTTTAACATGAAGGAATATTGATTTTTTTTGTTTTTGTTTTTGTTTTTGTTATTTTATTTATTTATTTATATTTTTGAGATGTAGTCTCACTCTGTCGCCTAGGCTGGAGTGCTGTGGTGTGATTTCGGCTCACTGCAGCCTCTGCCTCACAGGTTCAAGTAATTCTTCTGCCTCAGCCTCCCAAGTAGCTGGGATCACAGGCACCTGCCACCACACCCAGCTAATTTTTGTATTTTAGTAGAGATAAGGTTTCACCATGTTGGCCAGGCTGGTCTTGGACTCTTGACCTCAAGTGATCTGCCCACCTCGGCCTCCTGAAGTGCTGGGATTACAGGTGTGAGCCACCATGCCCAGCCTGTGTTGAATTTGATTGAAAGCCTTCTCTGTGTCTGTTGATATGATCATGTGGTTTTTGTTTTTAGTTCTGTTTCTGTGATAAATCACATTTATTGATTTACATATGTTGAACCAACCTGCCATCCCAGGGATAAAGCTTACTTGATCATAGTGGATTAGCTTTTTGATGTTCTGCTGGATTCAATTTGATAGCATTTTCTTGAGGATTTTTGTATCTATGTTTGTCAGGGATATTGGCCTGAAGTTTCCTTTTTTTGTTGTGTCTCTGCCAGGTTTTGGTATCAGAATGATGCTGTCCTCAGAGAATGAGTTAGGTAAGACTCCTTCTTCCTCAATGTGTTGGAATGGTTTACATAGGATTGATACCAGCTCTTCTTTATATACCTTGCAGAATTTGTCTGTGAATCTGTCTGCACCAGAGTTTTCTCTTTTTTTTTTTTTTTTTTTTTAAACGGAGTCTTGCTCTGTTGCCCAGGCTGGAGTGCAGTGACACGGTCTTGGCTCACTGCAAGCTCTGCCTCCCGGGTTCACGCCATTCTCCTGCCTCAGCCTCCCAAGTAGCTGGGACTACAGGTGCCCACCACTTTTTATATTTTTAGTAGAGATGGGGTTTCACCATGTTAGCCGGGATGGTCTTGATCTCCTGACCTTGTGATCAACCTGCCTTGGCCTCCCAAAGTGCTGGGATTATAGGCGTGAGCCACCACATCTGGCTGGATCAGAGCTTTTTCTGATTGTTAGGCTTTTTATTACTGATTTGATTTTGGAACTTGTTATTGGTCTGCTCATGGTTTTAGTTGCTTCCTCAGTCAATCTTGGGAGGTTGTATATGTCCAGGAATTTATCCCATTTCTTCTAGGTTTCCCAGCTTGGGTGCACAGAGGTGTTCGTAATAGTCTCTGAGGGTTTCTGTGTATCTGTAGGGTCAGTGGTAATGTCCCCTTTGTCGTTTCTAATTTTGTTTATTTGGATAGTCTGGGTTTTTTTCTTTACTAGTCTAGCTACTGGCCTATCAATCTTATTTATTCTTCCAAAGAACCATCTTTTGGTTTTATTGATCTTTTGTATGGTGTTTTGTGTCCCAATTCCATTCAGTTCAGCTCTGATTTTAGTTATTTATTTTCTTCTGGTAGCTTTGGGGTTGTTTTCTCTTATTTTTCTAGTTATTCTAAGTGTGATGTTAGATTGTTGAGATCTTTCTAACTTTTTGATATTTGATTTTAGCACTCTAAACTTTCCTTTTTACACTGCTTTAGTTGTGTCCCTGAGATTCAGGTATGTCACATCTTTATTTTCATTAGTTTCAGATAATTTCTTGATTTTGGCCTTAATTTCATTGTTTGCCCCAAAGTCATTTAGGATCAGGTTGTTTAATTTCCATGTAATTATATGATTTTTGAGACACCTTAGTATTGATTTCTGTTTGTTGCACTGTGGTCCCAGAGTATGGTTGGTATGATTTTTTTTTTTTTTTTTGAATTTGTTGAGAATTGTTTTATGGCTGATTATGTGATCAATTTTTAGAGTGTGTGACATGTGCAGATGAGAAGAATGTATATTCTGCTGTTGTTGGGTGGAGTGTTCTGTATATGTCTCTTAGGTGCATTTGGTCAAGAGCTGGGTTTAGGTCTTGAATTTCTTTCTTTCTCTTCCTTCCTTCCTTCCTTCCTTCCTTCCTTCCTTCCTTCCTTCTTCCTTCTTCCTTCTTCCTTCTTCCTTCTTCCTTCTTCCTTCTTCCTTTCCTTTCCTTTCCTTTCCTTTCTTCCCTCTCTTTCTTCTTCCCTTTCTTTTTATGAGGTCTTTCTTTGTCACCTAGGCTGGAGTCCAGTGGTGTGATCTCAGCTCACTGCAGCCTCCATCTCCCAAGTTCTAGTGATCCTTCCACCTTAGCTCCCCAAGTAGCTGAGACTACAGGCATGAGCCACCTCAACCAGCTAATTTTTGTATTTTTTGGAAAGACATGGTTTCTCCATGTTGCTCAGGCTGGTCCTGAACTCCTGAGCTCAAGCGATCTGCCTACCTCAGCCTCCCAAAGTGCTAGGGTCACAGGCGTGAGCCACCGTGCCCAGCCTGGTCTTGAATATTTTTGTCAGCTTTCTGCCTTGATGATCTGTCTAGTGCAGATCATGATAGTGAGGTATTGAAGTCTCCCACTATTATTGTGTGGTTATCTAAATCTCTTTGTAGGTCTCTAAGGACTTATTTTATCAATCTTGGTGTTCTGGTGTTGGGTGCATATATATTTAGGATAGTTAAGTCTTCCTTCTGAATTGAACTCTTTATTATTATGTAATGATCTTCTTTGTCTTTTTGGATGATTCCTAATTTAAAGTCTGTTTTATCTGAAGTTAGAATAGCAACCCCTGCCCTTTTTTTGTTTTCTGTTTGCTTTGTAGATTTTTCTCTGTCCCTTTACTTTGAGCCTATGGGTGTCATTGCACTCTAAACTTTTCTTTGTGAGATGGGTCTCTTAAAGACAGCGTACAGTTGTATCTTGCTTCTTTATTCAGCTTGCTACTCTGTGCCTTTTAAGTGGGGCACTTAGCCTGTTTATTTTCAAGGTTAATATGTGCTGATTTGATCCTGTCAGTATGTTGTTAGCTTCCTCCCCAACTTGTAAGTGTTAGGTGCCCACAGACTCCATCCTCACACTTCTCTTCTAGTCACACTACCTCCTGTGGGATCTCATTCCCTATTGTCATGTTAGCATCATGCACATATAATGACTTGTATTTCCAACTGCCTACTCAATATTGCTGCTTGAGTGTCTAATAGACATCCACAATATAAAGGAAAAAAACTTTTTTCTACTTTCATACTTAACACAACACAGAACACTGCCATGACCAAAATGTGTGGGTATTTTCCCAAGCAATTTGCCAGTCATACCAACTGGGTGCCCTACAATTCAGCTCAATTCTGACACTAACTAGTGTTAGTGCAGATCCCACAGGTTAGGGCAAAATCCCACAAGACTGTTCCTCTGCTTTAGATACCAATCACAAGTCCCAGGTTGTCACCTATATTTCTGACCAACTAGCTATAAAATTGGGTTTCCCAGGATTCCCTCTTCAGGTTCGATAATTTGCTAGATGGCTCATGGAACTCAAGGAAATCCCTACTTATATTTACTGATTTATTATTTAATAAAGATTATGCTAAAATACAGATAGCCCCATGAAGAGGTATGTGGGGGAGATAAAGAAGAGTCCTGAGCTCAGGAGATTCAAGGGTTTTAGGAGTTCCATGCCAGGAACCAGGGAGAAAGACCAAGATATGTATATGTAACTGTCTAATAGACATCTCAGACTTAATCTGTTCAATATCAATCTCCAGTACCTCTCCTCCCCTGAACCTGCTCCTCTTGTAGCCTTCACCATCAGAGTTAATGGTAATACCATCCTTTCATTTGCTGAGGACAAAAACATTGGAAAAATATTTGACTTGTTTTTCTTATAGGCATCACATTCAACTCAATTCTTCAAAATTGAAAACATATAATTCCGAATCCTACCACTTCTTGTCATTTCCAGTGTGACTCCTTGTCCAAGCCACTACCATCTGTTAAATGGCATGCATCACTGCAGTTGCCTCCCAAATGAAGTGTCTGCTCCTGTCCTTGACCTTTCAAGTCTATTCTCAATACATCAAAAAGTGCAATCTGGTTAACATCTAAATCAAATCAATGTCACTCCTCTCCTCATATCCCTCCAATGTCATTCATGTCACTAAGGGAAAAAAAGGCAGAGTCTTGGCCAGGCGCGGTGGCTCAAGCCTGTAATCCCAGCACTTTGGGAGGCCAAGATGGGCGGATCACGAGGTCAGGAGATCGAGACCATCCTGGCTAACACGGTGAAACCCTGTCTCTACTAAAAAATACAAAAAACTAGCCGGGTGAGGTGGCGGGCGCCTGTAGTCCCAGCTACTCCGGAGGCTGAGGCAGGAGAATGGCGTAAACCCGGGAGGTGGAGCTTGCAGTGAGCTGAGATCCCGCCACTGCACTCCAGCCTGGGCGACAGAGCCAGACTCCGTCTCAAAAAAAAAAAAAAGGCAGAGTCTTTACAAGATTCGGTATGATATGGCCCCCTGCAATCTCTCTGCTTTTATCTCCTTCTATTGTCTCCTCATTTGTTCCACATTCCATCAACACACAAGATAGACTCATACCCATGAGGAATAGATGTCAGATTTCATAATTTTTTTCTGTATATATTAATTGTATTGTTGTTTTTTAAAAAACTACTTGTCAATACAGTAAATTACATTGACTGATGTTTGAATGTTAACCTAATTTTGCATTCCTGGGTTAAACTCAACATAACCATATCCATTTTACATGTTGTTAGATTTTATTTATTAAATTTTTGTTAAGAATTTTTGCATCTCTGGTTATGGAGGGTATTGCCTTTTAGTTTTCTATCCCTGTGTAATATCTTTGGTTTTGGCATCAGGGTTATCTTCATCACAAAGAAGTTGTGATGTACTCTTTCCTCCATTGAATTTGCAGTTTTCTTTGAGATAAAGTTTTGTATTAAAAATTTAATTTCTCGGCATGATGTGATGGCTCATGCCTGTAAGCCCAATGCTTTGGGAGGCCAAGGCAGGAGGATCACTTGAGGCCAGGAGTTTGAGACCAGCTTGGGCAACATAGCAAGACCTTCTCTACAAAAAAAAAATGTAATTTCTTATTTATATACAGATACTTATGTTTTTCATTTCTTCTTGAGTTTTAGTAATTTGTTTCAAAAAATTTGCTTAATTAATTAAAATTATAAATCGATTGGCAAAAAGTTATTCTTAACATTCCCTTATTATATTTTTGAAATCTAAAAAATCTGTGGTGAAGGTACCTCTCCTATTTCTGATATTGGTAATTTGTGATGAGTTTTTTCCCCTAACCAGTCTAGCTTGAGGTTTGTCAATCTTTTTATCTTTTATTTTATTTATTTTTTAAATTATACTTTAAGTTCTAAGGTACATGTGCCCAACGTGCAGGTTTGTTACATATGTATACATGTGCCATGTTGGTGCACTGCACCCATTAACTCATCATTTACATTAATGCTATCCCTCCCCCCCACCACAATAGGCCCCAGTGTGTGATGTTCCCCTTCCTATGTCCAAGTGATCTCATTGTTCAATTCCCACCTATGAGTGAGAACATGCGGTGTTTGGTTTTCTGTTCTTGCGG